>NC_081180.1:119087811-119338345 GCF_029867415.1 Vicia villosa
TTTGTAACTATAACCACCAATATAAATGTTCCTCCACACTTGTGAGTTTATTTGATCCATTATTCTCAACAAACCAATATTTTAAAATGTTATAATATTAATATTTATATTTGTATTTTAAGAGTAGAGTACATATTAAGAGTTTAAAGAATAACATTTTTATCTATATTTTTTACCCGAGATATTTTACATATATCTTCAAAAGAAATATATAAAGGAAAAATACACACTTAACTCTAATATTAAACTAGCGGGATACCCGTGCGTTCGCACGGGTACTGGTACGGTACGCGCATTTGTTTTTAAATTGTAATAAAAAAAATTCAAATTAATTTAACTAATAAATTTTATTGTTTTTAAAAAATAATAAATTAGTGCCTAAATTTTATATATATATATATATATATATATATATATATATATATATATATATATAATTTTTAAATGAACAATTTATTTATTCAGATATAAACATAATTTTTGTTTTGTATTATTTAGAAAAATATTGTTTAGTATCTTGATGTTCCCGTTATTATTAACTACTATGAATTGGTGAAAAAATTTTGTATTTATTAACTACATAAATAATAGATAAACACATTCATGTCGTTGATAGGTAGTTGTAATCTAATGTCATATTTAATTTATTAATGATATTGATTGTGATTTATATTTGGTTATACTAAATACGTTGAAAATATTTAAATATTTTTTTAACAAAGAGTCAAAATACAACTTTATTCTTTTGATTTATAATATGTCAAATTTTTAAAAATTATAAAGTTAATTTAAATTTTTTGTTTTGTTTAGTATTTTATAAGTTGACAAAAATATCTTTGAATCATTAATTATCCATTGATTAATCATTTAATACTATAATTAAAATATTTTAATGAATAAATCAATTGAAATAATTATATTTAATATATATTCTTTATTAAGAAATTAAAATCAAAATCATTTTACATATGAATTGATGGACAATAAATTATATTTAATATAAATATATAAAACAATTTTCCAGTTGATTAAAAGTCTTAGCAGTTATATTTTAATTTATTAAAAAAAAATTGTTTTAATTTCTAAATTTTATAGTTAATTTGAAAAGGTTTTTATGTTTCATTATTTTTTAGTTGAGAAAAAATCCTTCAAAATTTTATCATCCTTTCACTATTCATTTAATATTATAATTTTAATATTTTTAATTACATAAATCATTGAAAATAATGATATTAAATATATATACATAAATAAAAATTAAAAAATTTAAACCAAAATCAATGGACATAATCCGCATAGCTCATATTTTAAGAAGAAAAAATAAATAAATAACATTCAATGCTAAATATGTAATATAGGAAATAAACAACACAACAAATCTATAAGATGAATGCACATTGGCCAATACACATCATACATATTAATTGTATTATAAATTGACAATACAACTATCAAACAACTTTATCAGTAAACATAAAACACTTAATGTTTCTCAATCAATTTTTTGTATCTTTTTTGACAATTTTTTTCAGAAACACAGTCTAATCCTGCTTCTATATCAAATTAATGTAAGGAAAACCAACCAACAATCTACAAAGTTCTTCACTTTTTGTTCCGATTTTGATGTCATGGCTAGAAGAATGTCTTCAATAAGTAGTTTGTCCTTCCTTATTCCCTATAAACATCAAAATTGACCACTGTAAAAAGTAAAGTGAGAGCAAGAAAAGGTTACGTGTTTATCTCTATAGAAGTTTCAACTCTAAAGTTCATTCTTTATATTTATTGAATACAAAACAACAATGTTGTAGAGAGTAATTTTACTACAATTTTTCTAGTTTTTTTCAAACCAAATCTCATTATTTAAGTTTTTCCAAAATACTTTCCATTTAGCACTTCTGATGTGTTTTCCTGGCAGTACCCACCCTATAAAGGGAACTTTTTTTGCAGCAGATTAATATTTTAAAAAAATTCAAATCATTCACCAAAATCAAAATAGACATAATTTCAAAATATTTTCATCCTAATCAATACATTTGGCATATTGTTTTATGATAGTTTTCAAGTGACCTATTTATTTTTAGTTATATATAAATGATTTTTAGTTACATTTGGCACTACAACCCTATCAGTATCTGCACTACTCAGACCCTCCATTTCCTCCACAACCTCCCACGCACAAACCAAACACTCATCATATGCCTTCACCTTTACCAACTGTAGCCTAACATCAACCTCATCTTTGTCCTATAAATCACTGACCTCACACACACCAAACCTGACTCACAGTAGCGCTACGAATTCAACATACCTCGACTTCACCGCATCACTACTCATAAACCTTTCCACAGCAGAACACACACAGACAACAATACACAACCACAAGAAATAATCCACTGAACCCGTAGAAACGAACATAGAATAATACTTCTCACAAAGGCATAAGCAATATTATGTTAGTAAGACCAATAGTAAAATGTGTTCAACAACACAGTTTATGTTAGTTTATATCCAACAATCAATTGTAGCAATCTAATTTGCGAGCAGTCGATCAACGCTTGTACCCGAGTTGATATATATATATATATATATATATATATATATATATATATAGGGAATGTATCAAGTAGGAGGGTTTTTAAATAAGAGATAAGAGGATTCAATGCTAACCATTGGATTAATCAAGAGAGAGAAATAATAATTATAAAATTATTTTAATAAATAATTTAATTCTCTCTCTTGATTAATCCAATAATTACCATTGAATCCTCTTATCTCTTATTTAAACATTCCTCCTACTTGATACATCCCCTATATATATATATATATATATATATATATATATATATATATATATATATATATATATATATATATATATATATATATAAACCTGCTCATAATTTCTATCGGCATGTATAACTTTAATACCAAGCAGTGGCTTTAGATGGGATTCCCGAATCCTAACTCAGTGGCTTGAAATTCAAATTCCCAATGATTCAGTCTAACAATGTTAACAAAATGCAAGCATAGCATCATGATCCTATAAAGATATAAAGTTCAGAAACAACATATAATTCAAAAATCATAGGAAGATTACAGATCCTGGCAATGTTAGATCATCACTTTCGTTTCGCAATTGCATTATCTCACCTGCAAGTGCTGCCTTTATCTCAGAAATGATGCAAATTGGTTTTGACCTGACCATTTCACAACCTCTGCATAATGAATCGCGAAAAAAATCATAAACACGAACAAACAAACAGCACATTGCCTTTCCGAAAATTGGATACTCGGCTTTGAATCTTGTACGGGCAATCACCAATCATATAATATATTTCAATAAAAGTGGCCAAAGACTTATAACACGGAATCATCTCTAATTGTTCTGATCATATTAAAAGTAACATTATTTATTGACTTGCACTAATTTCCCACGAAGAGAGTCATCAGCCCAATCTTTCAGATATCGCTCAAGCCCTCGATAACATGAACTTCACCCAATGCATGCAGACTCGTAGAACTTTGTAGCATGTATGATGAATGCATTAAGTTTCACACCTAAGAAAACCATGATAGTGGTTTATAGATGCTAAATCTTAAATAGCTGACAAGTTACCTTTTCTCTCCCACTCGAATTACTGGCATGCACATCACCGACTAATTTTAAAGCCTTTGCCGATTGAGGCATTGCTTTCATTGCCTCTTTCTCAAAGTTAACAGTGGGATTTCATAACCATAGTGACTAACAGCTTTCTCATGTCACAGTTTATACTAATCGTGAAATGGATGTATTTAAGAGGATAAATGCATATTAGTTTTAATACTTAGTGAAACAACATGAAATCAGTCAACCACTAACTCTCTTAAGACAATCAACTTTAAGTATTAACTTGCATGTTAACCATATGCACAAACATCATCATGAAAATTGAGAAAGAATGGTGATTTATAAGCCGGTAATCACATGGATAACACAATGATAAGTTTATATTACCTACAACAAATGCTTGTTCATCTAAACAACCACAGAACGGACCTAAAACAAAACTGTTTTCCAAACTCAAACACATTTCAGACAAAACCACCAATAATCCAACAGTGACGACCGTAACACGTGCATACCCTTAAAATCATATCGAAACCCCAAAAATTTGCAAGTGTAACTCGCAGTACCGAAAGTATATGTTGTAAGGGAGTACAACTATCTTTTTGAACTTATAAGTCACGATAGATGCACAAATTCTAAACATTCATACAAAACTTATTTGATATTCATAACCACAAAATCACTTATGCCAAACACCTGATAGTCATGGTAACAAATATACCACAGAACCGAAGAATCTGCACTTCGAAGGCATTATTTCATGCTGCATATTAGAAAGATTCATGAAGCACGACAACTTTCAATTTAGGGGCTGAGAAACAAAAAAGAAGACTTATCTCTTTATTGATTACCTGAGCGATTAAAAGATTCGCGTTGTTATTCTGTGTAGAGCATTGACTCGATGATGATGATAGTCATGTGGAAATCATGTATTATTCTGGTTTGAATGATCCTTTTCGCACTGCAACAGGTTTTAATTCGAATATCGATATCATCCTATGCTCTACTGCTCTCAAACCTGACCGGGTCTTTCAAACCTCAGACCATGAAACGCAGCAACGACAACCACTGTGTCATTCCTGCTTTTCATCAAACATATGGAAGGCAAACTCAGACATGCCTTAAATCGGGAAACTGAAACTGAACATTTTCAATATCAAACAATATTCAAGGTAATCAACATGACATCAACCAACGAAAAAAACCCACATTATAAAAGGTCTAATCTATGCACTAACCTTTGAGTTGTCCATACGTCAAAAACCACTGTTCACCCGAAATCAGCCACAGAGAAACAAACAATGAAACCCTAACCCTTTGAGCTGGCATACACGAAACTGTAATTTATAGTCTATAGCAGCCCCCTACATCATTTTAGTTTAGGGATCATTTTGCACCCCTCAATCTAATAATGATATCGTGACAGTAATTATGTTCTTCCATAAAAAACTCTCAATTGTAAATAATTATATTTTCTCCCATCATATATCAAAGCAACTTAATATTCATGTCATTAAAAAATTGTAAATAATTATATTTTCTTCCATCATATATCAAAGCAACTTAATATTCATGTCATTCAAAAATCACATACTTCACACACTCAGGACAAATCACATACTCCACATACAAAAAAAAATTAAGTAGAATTAAATTGTGTAAATAATAAATTATTTGTTAAATTGAAACACTAAATTACATATAGTTTGATAAAAATAAAATAAATTTATTCCATTTAAAATTAAACTATATATAGAAAAAATGCAAAAGTATCCATTTTAGATTAGGAATGACTTTATTTCAAAATAAATAATAAAATAGAAATGGAAAATAAAATACTTAAATAATGATTTTTATAAACATTAAATGTATACTTTATTAATTATATACTCATTTAATATATATATAACTTTTAAATTTAAATTTAATAGTTGATTACACAAATTAAATTACTAAACTTATATACAATTTTGTTCATTATTAGAGCTTATAAGCTATATTTGAATATAATATATTGCAATGCAATCATCCTTCTATATGAATCAATTTACAGTCAAAAAATCTTTTAAGATTATAATTATTAAAAATGAATATTATTTCAAAAATTGAATAATTATTATTAGTTAATTTAATTTTATTCATTTTTTAATAATTTTTAATGTACTTGATTTCGAGATCTTTGTAACTATAACCACCAATATAAATGTTCCTCCACACTTGTGAGTTTATTTGATCCATTATTCTCAACAAACCAATATTTTAAAATGTTATAATATTAATATTTATATTTGTATTTTAAGAGTAGAGTACATATTAAGAGTTTAAAGAATAACATTTTTATCTATATTTTTTACCCGAGATATTTTACATATATCTTCAAAAGAAATATATAAAGGAAAAATACACACTTAACTCTAATATTAAATAGATAATAAAATTTAAAAACAGTTAATTGATTATATATTATAATTAGTTGTATCAGTGATCAAATGCAATATTATATGATAATTTAACAATTATTATTGGTTATCATTTATTGTGATTAAATATAACATTAATATTTTTTGTGCTTGTCTCCTCTATTGGACCTTCAATCTACAACCACACCATATATTACTGCTATTCATTCATATTAATTCATTCAGCCATTCTTCCATGACAGCAACCACCTGTAACAATTACAAACATTAAAGGAGGGATTTTTGAATTGATGTGAGTTGTTTAGTGTGATAAAGTATAGGGGACAACTTCTTTACCCATCATAAAAAGTTGGGTAATGTACATTTAACCATTCATATGATGCCATCTAATTTTAACACAATTAATTATTTATTAAATATTACAATTAATTGTTGCTTTCAAGGTATTTTACAGAGGAGGTAAACTTACCCAACTTTTTGAGTTGGGTAGATAAGAATTCACCTAAAGTATATGGTGAAATATTTTCTTTCTTTAGCGGGAAGTGTAATATGTATTATTTATTAGTAAAAATAAAATTGTCTTTAGAAAAAAAGTAAACTTGGAAATTTACCATTTGATTGGATTTGATGTATTTTTAATCGGTGCTCCTTAGTAGCCAGTCCACTGCACTCCTAAAGTCAGAGCTCCTCAGTCCCCTGGACTCAGGGCCGGTCCTGACTTTTTAGAGGCCCAGGGCGAATAATAAAAGTAGATCCCTAATAAAAAATACCTTTTCTTTTCTTACGCTTCTCACATCCAAGATCAAACTTTCTAATCTTAGGAGGCATATAGGAATAATGAAAATAAATTTAGAACTTGAAATTAAAGTTGATAAATTTCACAGTGTTGAAAGTGAACCGATAAATTTTGCAGTATTGAAATTGAATCGATAAATTTCACAGCAGTTAAGTTGAACCGATAAATAAATAAAAAATTAAGCGATAATTATCAAATAAAATTAACATTTACAAAAAACAATAAAATTAGTAGATTACATAAATAAAATTAACATTTGCAAAAAAACAATAAAATCAATAGATTACATAAATAAAATTACCAATTTAGATGTATAAACTCAACCCATAGAAAACCAAAAAACCAACCCATTAAACATTTATTCATATTTTAGGGATGATGTGACAAATCAGTCTTTAGACTCATACTAACCTCAATTATAGACTCATATTTGCCTCAATTATCTTGTCGTTAGGGGTGTGCATGGTTGATTATTTTTAAAAACCAAACCATAACGATTTTTAAACCATTTAAATGGTTTGAATTTATAACTATAACTACATTTCTATCAAAACTGGTCATAAAATCGGTTATAAATTTGGTTATGATCATATAACCGGTTTTTTAAAAAAAATCCAGTTTTAAAAATATTTTTTATTTTGAAAATTAAAAAATTTATTATAAAACTAACCGGTTAATAACCAGATTATAATTGGATTATAACCGAATTCAAAAATAATTTAACCGGTTAATAACCATTTAATTATATCCAAAAACTGTTAATTATTAAACCGATTAGTAACCATTTAATTATATTTGAATATTTAAAACGGATTTGAATTTGGTTATGAATTTGAGCCTCACAATCAAATATTTTGCACACCCCTACTTGCAGTAACTACTATACTATCTTGAAAATATATAACTATATTTATTTTAATATTATTTTATGCTAAAGTTTAAAAAAGAAACATATAATATTTAATATTATTTTACACTGCAGGGAAATAAGAGAAGAAAGGAAACGTAAAACATCACAAACTAGTCTTGTTATGCTATTTTTACCTATTAATATTTATTTATGTTTTCATTACAGCATATAAAACAAAGAATCTTATATGAATAGCAATAACAAATTTTACGAGGCCCCTGGAATTAAGAGGCCCTGGGCAGTAGGCCTTCTTGCCCTGCCTCAGGGCCGGCACTGCCTGGACTCTTAAAGTTAGAATAGTACCAACTGAAATTTAAAAGCAAAATGTCATTTCTTTATATTTAAAATTAATTTGTAATAGCAAATCTCAAATGTAATAAAAACTTTAAAAAAATTAACAGCATATGCAAATACATACTGTATTTCTTAATCGTAAATCACACAAATCAAATGCATTTTTTATAGGAAAAGACGAAGCCTTTTACAAAACCTACATAATAGTCCTATATACAGACACTAATATTGAGCAAATTACTAATCCACCTTTCTTAAAATCACATATAACAGGTTACTAATAACAAACCTGTGCAGCAAATTAAGGGAAAATTGTTACCTGTCATGTTTCTTCTATTCAGAAGTTTTTTCAACAACATTAGAATCTGAAAATAGATCCAATCAAAAAGAGATATGAGATATATGCAAGATAATAACAAAACCTCCTTATATGAAGAAACCAGAACCACCGCAAACTTGAACATTTAACAAAATCGAGTAAGCAACATATTCACACAAAAAAGATGAAGAAAACTATAAAAACAAAAACATAAACATGAAGCATTCAGTAATAGAAAACTTCCTTAAGATCTATGTGGAGTTTGTTTTTCTTTCAATGGAGATGAACACACGTTCAGCAGTGGAAAATGAAGAAGAAGAAGAAGAGAAAAGGAAGATATGGGGTTGTATTATTGATGGAATGGAGAAAGAATGGAGATGTGATGGTGAACAACAAGTTCGGCGCTTGGAAGTTGGAATGGAGAGAGAATGCTTGTTAAAGAATGAATGTAAAAGGGCAAAAGAGAGGGAAATATTGAAACAAAAGTGGCCCTGTTTTATCTACCGTGTAAAGAGGATTTTTCATTATGAGTATTACACAATGGATTAAAATGGTGTTTGAATAGAGAAAAGGGAATAAAGATATGCAAAATTGAGAATGGGGTGCCACTTGGAATAATGGGTAGATATGATTGGTCCATAAGAAGATTGATTTAGCAAATTACTAAAATAGGCATTTGTTAGTGTAATTTTAAAAAAGCAAAAGGGCAATTTAGGGTGTTAATAGGTATATTATAATCTTAGTTAGGTAGTTGATTAAGTACTATCCATTCTAAATTATACAAATTAAAACCATTTCGTGTAGATTAAGACGTGTAATTATATCTATATGAAAAAATTATTTATAAAATTATTTTTTATTAGTGATATAAAAAAAGTTAAACGACAAAAAAAAGTAATAAAAGATAAATTATGTAATAATTTTTTTCTATTTTAGATACTTTATAATTTGAGAGTTAGAGGTGGTATTATTTGTACTTTGAAATCATATATACTTAATTTTTTTATCGGAAAAGACTTGATTCATTTCATTACTAATACGATCTTGAATATATGTTAGTGTATCACAACATAGACACCCTCATTAGTTTGTCTTCTAATGAACTTAACATGAGAGTTTCTAAAGTAATGAGCTAATAAGTGCTTACATTCATAAGTAATAACATCAAAATCTGAAACGTTCTGTTGGTGATTATTTACACTATCCATTAAGCTTTTAGCATCCAACTCAAAAGCTACTCCATAAAAACCAAGATCAAGCGCCCATTTTATAGATAACAGAAGACCTAAAGCTTCCCTTGTATCGACCTGGGTATTAGGTGAAAACCACCTAGTCTGAATTACCAAAATTAACCCTCGACATCTCAAATGCACACACACTTATTTCTGCCGTGTTACAAGAATTATAGAAGGATGTGTTAATATTGCATTTGAGACGACTAATCGAAGGTTTGCTCCAAGTAACGTTTGTAGACCTTTGATCTTGGATAGTATTGTTCGATCGTAGTTGTTGGACATTCCTCCAACTCAATAACAAATAAGAAGCATGATTACAAATAAGGTATGGTATATTTCATCCATGCATCATGTTTAATTGTTTTTTTAAACACACATATTCTCTCAATTTATAATATAAATTAAGGGAATAGTTTCATCAAAGACCCCATTTTGAATTCTAATTACTGTATTTTTTGTTTTTATTTTTATTTTTCAATTGACTTAAAGATCAAGCATTACATTATTTCAGTTGGCGACTTTTTCTATTTTGTATTTATTTTTAATTACAACATTAATCTTTGTTAGATGAAAAAGAAAGATTTGATAAAAAAGATTAAATTAATTACTTAAAAAAATTGATTTCGTTAAATTATTTACTTAAATATCACATTGTTTCAAATGACCCTTATTTTTCTAGAATTTTTTTAAAAAAATTTGTCTATTCCCTCAGTTATTTCATCCAACCGAAGGAAAATATCATTTGGTTCGATTCTCGGAATATGACGCTTTTGTTTTATTTTAAATTAATCTATTCCATTGGTTGATCCTACTACCGGACGTGAAAGTTGTTGAGCATGTATACTTCACAGAACTAGACTCTAACGTTTCATTTAACTTTCAACACTCGTTTCATCTTCATTCGCTTAAAAAAAGCCTAGGTGGTTTTCATATTCATCAAAACTCCCTAAACTCGGAATCCATTATCTTTTCAAACACACGTACGTGTTCGAACATCAACTCTTCCAACCAAACTTGAGAGAATCTTCATCATCATGTTATTGATACATAACTCACTTTATCCATGCACATAACTTAGAAATGCTAGTTTTGTTGTTGTAATTGCTTATTGCTTATATATTATGTTGAAAGAGATTATGCTAATTATGTTGATAAAAATAGGCTTTTCTCTTTAGTGTTGTTGTTGACAAAAGTCCATTTGTATCATGAGTATTATAATTTATACGCATTAGGTGCATTTGTTGATTTGTGTTAAGTAAAATGTTTATTCCCGTTCCTTTTTAAACTAAGATGGGTGAATCAACCAACACCTCTCATACAACCTCTACCTACCATATAACTACCTCTACTAAGGTTAAAAGTAAAAGAAATTTTAGATGTGTCATGATGATGACCAAGTTGTCAAAATTCCACCAAAATGATATTAGCTACCTAGTTGATTTTTGTCCAACAGCTGATAATATTAATGGTGAAAATTTGGATAATTTCAGGAGTTAGGTGGTAGTACAAGGTAGAAGAAAAGTCATCATTTTGATAGATAATTTGAACGAAGTTTTTGACGAATAAAAAAATCAAATATGGACCAATATTAGAGTATTTACTTTTAATTTATTATGAAGGACACTTGGGAGAAAGTTGTCAAGTCTCACGTCAGTCCTGAATTATTGGCTAAGAGCCAAAACATAAAGAAGAATAGGGCAAGAAATATTTATACACATAAATTGTCTCGTGGAGGATATGATAAACTGGAACAGATAATGATTAAAGAAAAAAGAAAACAAAGAGAATTAGAGTCGGGAGATCCTTCTAGAAGCCTTGATCCTAAAAAAACAAAGATGGTACCTTTGTTCCACAAGAGAGCCATGACATACTGGTAGAAATGATTAGAACTGAGGAGCATGGTGGGCGTGTCTATTGTCTTGGAAGAGGCGTTAGCTTGAGGTTATTTTTTGGATCATTGACAAAAAGTAACGAAGTAATGTGCAAGAAAGAAATTGAAGAGATATTTGATCAAAGGGTGGGTGAGAGGATATAAGAAGTGTTTAGAAAAGGAGCAGGAGAAGATGACTCAGGAGGTGTGGGAGAAAGTAACTTAGAAGGAACGTGAGAGGGTGCATCAGGAAGAGCGAGAGAGGTTGATCCAGAAGGGACGGGAGAAGGTGCATTAGGAGGAGCAAGAGAGGTTTACTGGAAAGGAACAAGTGAAGTCGACCAAGGGTATGTGGGAGAAGTGTACTAGAGATATGATTGAGGTAAGTATAAGTTTGGTTTTAAAAATTTGTGTTATGGGTTGTTGTTGTTTGTGTATTTGAATTTATGTATTGTGTTGCTATTGTTTTTATGATGCAATAATTGAAATCAATGAGTGGACTCACCAATTCTATTTTATATCAGTTAGAAATAGTTGAAAAAGTTGTTTTTGGTGGTGTTCGAAAGGTAGTTGTTTTATCACAATTTTTTCAAAAATTTTAAAAGATATCGAGAATAAAAAAAAAAATTCATACCTATAGACTATAGTGTCCGTTAAAGTTTTAAAATGTTGGGAACTTATTTAGTTCTTTACGTTAGAAGATGCTACCACTATAATCACTATTTATTTATCATAACAAAAACTCAAAAGTGGCTAAAAAAACAAAAGTTTGGAAACTCATTAAACCCCTAGAAAAACTTATAACTTCATCAAAGCAACAAAGAGATTCATATTTAATTATTTTATTACCAATGAAAAAGGAATTCCAAGAGTCACACGAAAAAAAATCATTTTTCACAATCTTCTACATACTATCACCATCTTTCCACTTGTTTCAGAATGGCTATAATACTACCATTTTGTTTAAGAAAAGACACTTTAAATATAATACTCGTACATCTTAATTTTATAAAATATTTACAAAAAAGCACAATCGTGAAAATTTTCACACTCAACAAAAAAAACACAATCGTAAAGATTTTCACACTCAAAAGATTACCTCATAACCAAAGTAATACGAACCAGAGATAAATCAGAGTGACTTATTTAAGAATTTTTCTTCACCCACCTCCCAACCTTCTTGCCCACCCATGGTGAATTTACCACAATACCCCTTGTTTCGGAAGTTCATTTCCGAAACTGTACTTTTTTTTTTTAAAAAAGGTGTTTTCGGAAATGCATCTCCGAAAACGTGTTTTTTTTAATATAAAATATTGATTTCGGAGATGCATCTCCAAAATAAAGTTACATTTTCAGAAAATGTGGTGTTTCGGAAGTTCATCTCCGGACGCACCCCCCTTGGAGAATTCGGAAATGAACTTCCGAAAATATGTCTGGACAGAAGAAAATGAAGAACAACAACAATTCGCTTTATTTAATCGGGTGAAGATTACAACGATAATATTACATATAATTAAAGTTACATATTGTTGATCACAGGTAGGTGGGGATGAGTCAACATTTTGATAACATCGTCCGCCGATCTTTGAAGTTTCGCGTCCAACTCGATCGGGCCCTTCGAAGAAAATCGGTCGAACGTTGTCCACAAAACCGCCAAATCTTCGTCGTTCTTGATCTCAAAAGGTGTGAACTTAATGCCTCCCTCGTCGTTAAGCGATGGCGAGCGGTACTCGAGCTTGACAACCTTTCGATTCTCGGGATAGCGCAAAAGCGTGTTAAGCGACGGTATCAACTCCGCAAACGGCGTGTCGCGCGAGAAGCGAAATTGGAACGACATCGGGTAGCCGGTTTCAAAGTAGACGAATGCTAGGTGGGGGTAGGTTTGTGTCATTTGTGTTTTGTGGTGTGGAGAGGATGAAGAAGAGTGTGTATTTATAGACTTATTGGAGCATTGATGGCCTAACAAACCTTATCCTGCCTCAGGGGACATTTCGGAAATGAACTTCCGAAAATAGGCTCCAGACATGTATATTTCGGAAGTTCATTTCCGAATTATGCAGAAACAGACATAAATTTTGCATTTTGTTGATTGCTTAGTGTGTTGTCTAAATTAAACATATGGAATTGACATTAACCATAAATTAGACAAGCAAGTCATAAAACATAATTATATTATACATGTATTGAATCGGTCCGATTTTACATGATAAACAACAATACATACAAAAAACGATCCGGAACAAACTAAAATTCACCGAACCAATCGGTGGATCCTAAGTCCAAAATAGGCTCATTCTTCGACCGCTCTCTATTTTGCTCACGCTCTTGGCTCATCATTTCTTCAAACTCCGCCATTCTTGAAACAAAAGGATCCGGCCAAGTTTCCGCCTTATTTGAACGATGTGCGGTCCATTGACAACAAGTAGCCGGTATAGGACACCCCGGTTTCAAAAACACTTGGACGAAGTGCCGCGATCGTAGATACCCGATGCATATGATTCGGCCCGACGAGTCCAATGGCGGTCGACTATGAAGTGGAAAGAAAGTCTCACTTAGTCCAAACCTCGTCAAATCGACGCATACAATATCATATGCTCTTGCTATGAGATGACCCATATCGGGGAATGACATCCACTTCGAGACCGGAGCGATACCGGTAAGTGATGGAACAAGTGCATCATGAATTTTTGCAAACTTTTCTTGATTTTCATATAGTCGGCCGTGGATGTCCCGATACGAAGTCAACTCCGCAAGAAGTTCCCGTCGGACTAAAGTTTGATTATTTCGGAAATGAACTTCCGAATTATATCAGTGTTCAGCAGAATTTTGTTGAATCAATGTAGTGAAATAGGGAATGAAATAAGTGATGTTTACCTGAAATTGTAGCTTTTTATGCTCCCTTTAACGTGATCAACGGTTTGAAACTTGATTTTAGGAAGAAAAATGGATGGAGATTGATTGGGTTTTGTGGAGGGTTTGGAAAAGTGTTGGAGAAAAATGATGAAATAGTGAAGGAGGGAAATTTGTATATGCAGAAATATTTTCGGAAATGAACTTCCGAAATATTAACGGTTTTGACATCTTCGGAGGTTCATTTCCGAAGACAAAAAAAATTCAAAAAAAAAAAGCGCTTCGGAAGTTCATTTCCGAAGCAGGGGTAGTTTTGGTTTTTCGCTGGGGGTCACCCCCATAGGGAGGTGGCTAAAGAAAAAATCCTTATTTAATAGTGTGACGTTATTGTTGTTGGAGATGAAGATTTAAGGAGTTTTATAAAAATATAGGTATATTTAAGAATATCTTGATTCTTGTTGAATATGAATGTTAAGAATTTTTAATAAATGTGTCATACATTATTAAAGGAAAATGTATAATAATTTTAAAATTTCATCATATTAAATGTAAGAGCGTGAATTCGAATCTATGACATTTCACTTATTCATTTTTATTGATGAAATTTCAGCCTTAGATCTACTTGACAAAAATGATAAAAAAACGAATATTCATCACAAAAAAAAAAACCAGAAAAGAAATAAAATAAAACTGAAATTAAAGGACTCCCCTAGACAAAGTCAAGTAATAAGCATATGTTCTCTTCTTCCTAACTATGGCTAATCATTTGGCTAATCATTTTTTTACTCTAATATATTGATTGTAAGATAATCTCAAAGTTTTCTATTCCACTTACCACAAAGCAAAAGAACGCTAAGTTAAAAATGTTGAACAAATATAAAGTGAAATTGTTTCTGGCTTTCCAGTAAAAGTTAAGATAACATACTTCATAAGTTTTCACTTAATAGGTAGACGTTGAAAAACCTTCTAGTAAACACCTTAAATCCTCAATATCAACTATTTAAATAATGCTAGGCTTCAGCAAAGCTCAAATCATCATCAAGAATTGGTCAAGGCAAGTTGAAATCAAACAGAGGCAAGTCAAAACAAAATGCATTTAGGGGGAAAAAGGTGGGAATCGTGCAAGTTTTTACCTTGCAGCACTTGCAAAACTCAAAAAACAATGATCCTGTTCTTGAAATGCCATCCCTCAAACTAAGATGCTACAGATTTATCTGTCATTACTCATTAGTAATTAAAATATCTTCTATACCTTTAACAAGATTAACCAAATATCGTGACTCATGAGTTTATATCTCAAATTAAAGTTTAATCTAATGATAACCAGTCAAACACAGTCCAACAGAAATGAATTGAATTCTAACGATCCAAAACTGGCCAAGTATTCCCAGGGTTGGCACATTCACATCTCTTCTATCAAAGTATACTTTTTACCTGATTAATGTTTGGGGGCGACAGATTATAAATGAATATAGACACTGACAACTAACTTCACTCATCATTACGGCTGAGCTGAAGTACATATCGAGCATTTTGCAGAAGAGCATTGGCTTCTTCATTTGACGCATCAAGGGAACGCAATTCTTTGATTTCTTCCTGCCATTTTTCAACTTGCTCCTTGTGAATCCTGCATATTAGAAAAATATAAGAATCATATCCTAAATTGTCAAAAACTAACAGTATTAAAAGTGAAAGATAGTTCCAGGTTTGAATGTTGAATGGTAACTTCATATCTCACATAATGAGTTTCTCTTCAAATTCATTACAGAGATCCTTAAACATTGTTTTCCCTGATTCTAAGAGCTCAGATACCTACAAGAAATCCACAATTAAACATTTCAAGGAGTTGACATTCATCAAGATTATGATTTCAAGCTTCAAACAGTGTGTAACTAACTATATATAGCCAATAGTCAATGTAAAAAGCGTGTTCGAGTCAGTGTCTGTGTCCAAAACCGACCACGACACTTGTGATTAAGTTTAATTTATTTATTTTTTTGAAATTATTACTGGTGTCGACGTGTCAGTGTCCGTGTCGTGTTTCAGATGTATGTGCTTCATAGCTAATAGATACCCTCTGAGTAAAGTTCTCAATCTTCTCGAGAACAAGAGAAATGTTGAGTTCCATATCTTCAGATCCAACGAGGTTAGTCTCGAATCCTTCATCCTGTACAAGTACCATCTGCGATTCTGCTTCATCTCCAATCTTTTCCTGTAGATGTTTATTCATCAAGAGAAATACAAAATGAAATCTACGCAGTAGATTCATCAAAGTTGAAAACAAATACCTCAGCAGGTTTCATACGTTTCCTTGCACCTCCGCTATCCATGCTTCCCTTTTGAGTCGACATTCGTTGATTAAGCTTACGGATGCAATTTCAAAATCAGTTACGATTAGTTTCTAGGTTACATTAATTTCTTAATTAAGATTAGTTTATTATTATGGACAAACATGATAAATCAGAAATTTCAAAAAACTGAAACTAAGTAGTCAATCGCGGCCGAAATCGGCGTGTTCGCGGCGGTGCGGCCGCTCAAATGCATTTCACGAGAACAGAACGGCGCGCATCACTGTCGCGGTTGCCTCAGAAGCATTTCACGGCGCATGTAGCTGCCGTCGTGGAGTTTCGCGTTTGCTATAATGAAGTTATTCTGAAAAATGAACTAAGCATGTGGAGAGAGAAACCTGAAGAAGCGCAGTAGAGAGAAGAGGGATGGTGAAAGAAGAAATGAAAAATCACAATAGGAACCAGTGGCGTGCAAAGGAAGGACTTAAACTTGGTAAAGCGAGATGATGAAATGAAAATATGTAGTAATAACACTTAAAAGAGCGAAAATTGAATTTAGGAATAAAAATTTAAATCGAATAAAATAAATAGGGAAAATTCTTAGGTGGACACATACCTAAGAAATTGTTTTACACACAACCAATCACAGAATTTTAATTAATTAAAAAAATAAATATTGATTTTTCTCTCTCCTTCATAATCTCAACCACCCCATGAATCCAATTAAAACCAAAATTAAAATTAAAATAAATTTAAAAAAGACTCTTTCTTATTGGTTGTGCCTAAGAATGTGGATTTAGGGTCGTGTCCATGCAAGAATTGCTCAATAAATAGATGAGTACAATGTTACACTTCATCATAACCGTAAGTTATTATATATTTGATTTTTTTCTTTAGAATTACATATAAACTATTTTTTTTTTTTAAGATTGTGATGCACACTATCTTTAAACTCTAAGTATAATATTTAGTAGGTTTGAGGATTTTTGTGCATGGACAAATTTAAAAAATGGTGACTTTGTTTTTTATTAAAAAGTAAATTAAAAAAATGACATTTAAATAACAATATGAGAAAAGGGTAAGGATGGCAAAAAAATATGTATCCGTAGAATCTTTGGGTAAAACCTATAACGATTATAAATTTGATGATATTGAATATTTACAGGTAAAATTAACGGCTATTTCACTATCCATTATTCAAGAGTATGAATACAGATTTAATGATACTCGTCTTCGTAAGTATTTATATTCGTTAATAATCGTCAAAATACTTAAATATTATTGCTCTGGTCTGGGCCGAACATGCCCAATAGATGAGTAGGCTCAATCCAGGGTCTAGGCCCAATCAGGCACACGCCCCATGTTGGCCGTTGGAGCGTCAAACTCACGTGCCTCACGAAGAGCACGTTGTCAACCTGCTAGCAAAAGACTCGGTCCACGACCTCTGAACCCTACGATCGGTTCATCCAAGATATGAGTCACATGTTGACTCTGTCCTACCACGTACAATCCTAGCAGTTTCCTATTTCTGGGCCTCCAATAATCCCGTCCAAAATAGGGAACCTTGGGCCACCACTGGGGGCTATAAATACCCTCTTTCATTAGAGGGTCAGATATTCATTCTTTTTTCACTCTATGTTAGTACTTGCACTCCCTTGCTCTCCTACTTACTTTGACGTCAGAGTACCTTGTAGGCACACCCCCGTTCTCAAAATCTAGCAAATTGCAGGCTATTGGCGATCCATTCTGATCAGGTACGATCAATTATTTAATCTAATGAGACCTTGCAAGCATACAGTCATGCACTATTGAAGTAGGAGTCGTAGATATTAAATTTGAAAAAATTGGTAAGAGGAGACTCCATTTTATATAGATCGTATGATTTGTTTACATCATAAGGAAAAAATGATTATGACCATAATAATGTTGGTATTTCTGAAGATTATTCAAAGATTGCTCAGGATTAAAAGAAATCCATGAAAAAACTAGTTGATTTCTACTTTGGCACAACAAATTCTTCATGATACCAAATAGAGTAGGTAGTTTCTTTCATTATTATCGACTAAAGATAGTTGAAAATCAAAATTCACCTACTCCTATATTCCAAGACTAAATATAATACTTTTCTTATCGTAATTTATGGTAATACGGCTATCCCAAAATCCTTAATTGTTTCATAATCTTTAAGAATATTAATGGTATGGTGAGCTTGCATGCTACAATGATCTTTCAGGCGTTCTGATAAGTGCAAATAGTTATTTTTGCATATACTTTTTAGTGCACTTATTGACTCTTTGTTGTTAATTTCAGTTGAATAAACCCAACTTTTGTGTAAATACGTTTAGTTTGTGTTACTCGTGTTTTAATTCATTTATATATCATTTGATAGTTTTCTATTCATTTTATATGTATTGAGGCGTATTTGGAGCATGGGAAATAAAGTGTCGAAGACACGACTTCAAACGCGAGATTTTGAGCTACGAAATCAATTCATCAAAGAATAAGGATCAAAATAAGGATTATAAAAATCATCAATTTGGTTTCCATTTTGTCATTGTTAGATAGAGAATTGAATAAGATTTCCAACGCTTCAAACCGGGCGCAAATCGGAGTTACGGTTCTCAAGTTTTGACCGAAACAATTGATATGGATGTCTGCTGTGTTGTAAAGGTGTGCTGAGAGATCGTCGCCGAGATGATATAGTAGTTCTCTCTACTTTGGGTTAGAAATGACTTAGAGTGTGAGTGATGTCGGATGACATTGACGAGTATTGTAGGTTGAGTATAACTGGTCGATAAGTTTAAGTTTGTGAGAAGTAGATTATATACCAGGCTTGATAAGTCTCTTCTTTCTGAAAAATGAATTCTTTTGTGTTGATATTTACTTTTCCGTTTTCATATTTAAATTCATTCCAAACCAAACTCATAACTTTGGAAACTGTTGAACGGCAGTTCAATGCACTAATCCCTGTGGAGACGATAATTTCCCGGATAAATATTTCCAAAACTTTTGTTGCTTGCCGCTTTACTGCTTCAACACGTTCAAGGCACACTTTTCTTGTGTGACCCTCCTTCTTACAATTATAGTATCAAATATCAGATGCTTCGCCACTGTAGGACTTATGCTGACTTTTACCTTTCTTCTTGTCGAACTTACCATCGTTTCGCAAGAATTTTTCCTTAACGGCCAAACCTTCACCAACCGTTGATGGTTTATGCTTGTTGGAGCGGTAGAGCGGCAAGCAACAAAAGTTTTGGAAACATTTATCCGGAAATTTATCGTGTCCACAGAGATTGGTGAGAAGAACTGCTGTTCGACTATCTCGCGTTCTAAGTTTCATGATTTGGGTGCAGTGGTAAATGCGGGCAAAATAAATAAAAGCTGATAAACAATCTCAATAGTCTAAGAGAAAGAGTTATGGAGTTGTATTTCGTTATACCCGTCGAATACTTAAATCTGAAGATCTTATCGCTCAACACTCACAATACGCATCAAAATCACCGGGCATCATTTGAGATGCCACATCGGTGTCCATGTCTGCAACACCGACGAAAGCTTAACGATACTATTCACATCAGCGATTTCTCCACCGACACAAACAACACGGAGGCATTAGACTCGATACCCATTACGATTGTTAGTCCTAAATCCATGTCTGCAACCCAGAAACTAACATTTATCATTCCTAATCAAGATCTATGGTGTCCATGTCTGCAACAACACAAATCCAGAGCATTTAAGCAAAAAGATCAAGAACAACAACAATGATGATTTGTAAAGCAAATATATAAACGATCCCAAGATCCACAAATATACATACAATAAGAGTAGAAATATACATACAACACCCACCATTGGAATGAAACAAAGGGAAGAGAGAAGATGAACCGGAAAGATCTCACCGGTACAATGAAATCGAGACAGATCCATGATCAATCCACATGACGTCGCACCCAATGGTGTTTCCTAAACCTCTAAACCACCAAGAAAGGATCAGAGCTCAACTTGTCAAGAAGAGGTGATAAAAAAACCTAAAAAATATGTTATTAACTATTTATACAAAACTGAGTTTCGCAGTGGGCGCGACGTGCCCTAGCGCGCGAAGCACCCTAAAAACCGCGCGACGCGCCCAATCTTCTGCTAGATTTTGTTCTTCAAACTCAAAGAGCGCGCGACGTGCCCTCCACCGCGCGTAGCGCCCTGCACCAGAACAGCAAAGTTATTTCCTCTTGCTCTCGCAGCCGTGTCTTCGACACTTTATTCCTCAAGACTCCGAAAACGCAAGAATACCTACAAAAATACAACAAAAATATCAAACGGTATAAAAGTGTATGAAAATACAAGTATTCGTAAAGTAAACGTAATTACACAAAAACGGGGGATTATTCAAACAGTATTAACAAACAGCGTCGATAAGTGCCACTATTTACATACACAAAATAACTACAATTTGACACTTAACAACTCTCCCCAACTAGAATTTGTTTGTCCTCAAACAAGGCCAAACACTCAAATCGCAAAGGTAAAAATCCAAAGAATCTAGAATCAACAAGATTTGGAAAAACGAAACAATTGTACGGTTCAAACAAAAATGTACGAACAAAGTAAATATTTACCACAATCCTACAACGAAAACATGAAAACGAAACGAATCCTAAGTACAAAAATCATACAAAACATTCTGAACAACAACAAGCTCAATCACGAATCACGCTAGCAAAAATTCATCGGTAGATGAAAAACACCGAAAGGTGAGGACTTTGACACACACCCGACAAACTTGCAAACAAAAGACAAAATTATGCCTTCATCCAAAAATAGTATCGAAAATGCAACGGCACGAATCACAAGGGCTTTTAAGATTGTAATGTGGCTCGGTTAACAAACAAGTGATAAGTCTTAAAGCTAATCGAAACAAAAACTTGTCTAAACCTAAGGGAGTAATTACTTCCACAAATTTTTAACAATATAATTTCAATCAAACTTCCTCTTTATCACAAATTGTCAAACCAAAACATAATACTTATTAGCACACTCTTATTCCAAACTCTTTTTGTTCTTTTCTTTTTCAAACTTTTCTCTTTTTTCTTTCTTTTTCTTTTCTTTCTTTCTCACATATTTTCTTTTTCTTTTTCTTTTCTTTCCACTATCTCATATCAATCACATCATAAATAGGCAAACATCTTCTCCCCAACTTGAATCCAACTATAACATAAAGTGAATACTCCCTACTTTCTTAGGGAAGGTAAAAATCCAACTAAACATCATAGATGCGGGTTCAAGAAAACAAAGAATCAAACATCCATACACAAATGAAAACCAACCGCTCATAGACAAGCATTAAGCAAAAACAGTATGTAGATTGACAAAAAGGCTCAAAAGGGGTTATTAATGGTCACACACTCACAAGGTAAAATGACATTTGGCTTATGGTAGTTGTGCTCAAAATCAAACAAGTGCCTTGATCACTTTCGTGCATTCACAAAATCAGTACAAATGAAAGATTAAACATAATAATATCTAGTTAAAACAAGAAATGTCGATCACTCGCATATATACACAATGGAAAGCCACCTCACATTTATGGTAAAAAGGGTAAACTAATTGTGATTCAAGTCATGAGCAAGTTATGCAAAAAGAATGAATAGTATGAAAATTGTACAAATGACAAGTCTCCTAAACATGCTATGCTATAGAAAGAGATAAACGAGTACCTTGTTATGTACAAAGTCGATCAATCATTACCGCACAACCGGCTTGTTGAATCAATCAAAGTTGGAGAATTACCAAATGCGACCACAAGCGAACGGGCCAAAGTTTGAAACTAAACACAAACAAAACCATTGAAAAATAAAACTATAAAAACTATACTAGAAAGCCTTGGTGTAAGTGGGAAAAAGGTAAGCCGAGTGACCCGTTAAAAAGAGGTCACTGGCCAGAAGCAACACAGCGCGCGGCGCGCCCATAAGCGCGCGACGCGTGCTACACCAGAAAAACAAAACTAGTCTAAAAAGACCAGAATTTCCAATGAGCCACCACTTAACACCTACACAACTCAATTACAGAAAAACAGAAAAATAAAACCGTTGGGGTGCCTCCCAACCAGCGCTCGTTTAACGTTGTTAGCTCGACGCCTTTATTGTTTCGCGAATGGTAAGAAACTTCCTCGCGGTACGCCAATGCTTTCGCCTCAAACGCAACCTAAAGAAAACGTCCTGCCCAAACACTTAACAAACGAATCAAAAGCAAAAGTATATACAAGTCTGTGTAAAAACACCAAATTACAACTGAATGGTGAAATTGACTAAACAAGTTGAAAAGTGAAGATATGTAATTTAAGAGCTAATCCGAGTTCAACTTGTTAAGTCAGTTTATCAAACAAAACGAAACAAGCATAACTATACAAGAAAATACAAGTATGAGTCTATACACAAAATATACGCTATGGACATATATACGAAACTTAAAACATAAAACCATGGCAATGCGATTAATCTCAACCAATCCCCGGCAACGGCGCCATTTTGTTGGAGCGGTAGAGCGGCAAGCAACAAAAGTTTTGGAAACATTTATCCGATAATTTATTGTGTCCACAGAGATTGGTGAGAAGAACTGCTGTTCGACTATCTCGCGTTCTAAGTTTCATGATTTGGGTGCGGAAAGGTAAATGCGGGCAAAATAAATAAAAGCTGATAAACAATCTCAATAGTCTAAGAGAAAGAGTTATGGAGTTGTATTTCGTTCTACCTGTCGAATACTTAAATCTGAAGATCTTATCGCTCAACACTCACAATACGCATCAAAATCACCGGGCATCATTCGAGATGCCACATCGGTGTCCATGTCTGCAACACCGACGAAAGCTTAACCGTACTATTCACATCAGCGATTTCTCCACCGACACAGACAACACGGAGGCATTAGACTCGATACCCATTACGATTGTTAGTCCTAAATCCATGTCTGCAACCCAGAAACTAACATTTATCATTCCTAATCAAGATCTATGGTGTCCATGTCTGCAACAACACAAATCCAGAGCATTTAAGCAAAAAGATCAAGAACAACAACAATGATGATTTGTAAAGCAAATATATAAACGATCCCAAGATCCACAAATATACATACAATAAGAGTAGAAATATACATACAACACCCACCATTGGAATGAAACAAAGGGAAGAGAGAAGATGAACCGGAAAGATCTCACCGGTACAATGAAATCGAGACAGATCCATGATCAATCCACATGACGTCGCACCTAATGGTGTTTCCTAAACCTCTAAACAACCAAGAAAGGATCAGAGCTCAACTTGTCAAGAAGAGGTGATAAAAAAACCTAAAAAATATGTTATTAACTATTTATACAAAACTGAGTTTCGCAGTGGGCGCGACGTGCCCTAGCGCGCAAAGCGCCCTAAAAACCGCGCGACGCGCCCAATCTTCTGCTAGATTTTGTTCTTCAAACTCAAAGAGCGCGCGACGCGCCCTCCACCGCGCGTAGCGCCCTGCACCAGAACAGCAAAATTATTTCCTCTTGCTCTCGCAGCCGTGTCTTCGACACTTTATTCCTCAAGACTCCGAAAACGCAAGAATACCTACAAAAATACAACAAAAATATCAAACGGTATAAAAGTGTATGAAAATACAAGTATTCGTAAAGTAAACGTAATTACAGAAAAAACGGGGGATTATTCAAACGGTATTAACAAACAGCGTCGATAAGTGCCACTATTTACATACACAAAATAACTACAATTTAGCACTTAACAACTCTCCCCAACTAGAATTTGTTTGTCCTCAAACAAGGCCAAACACTCAAATCGCAAAGGTAAAAATCCAAAGAATCTAGAATCAATAAGATTTGGAAAAACGAAACAATTGTACGGTTCAAACAAAAATGTACGTACAAAGTAAATATTTACCACAATCCTACAACGAAAACATGAAAACGAAACGAATCCTAAGTACAAAAATCATACAAAACATTCTGAACAACAACAAGCTCAATCACGAATCACGCTAGCAAAAATTCATCGGTAGATGAAAAACACCGAAAGGTGAGGACTTTGACACACACCCGACAAACTTGCAAACAAAAGACAAAATTATGCATTCATCCAAAAATAGTATCGAAAATGCAACGGCACGAATCACAAGGGCTTTTAAGATTGTAATGTGGCTCGGTTAACAAACAAGTGATAAGTCCTAAAGCTAATCGAAACAGAAACTTGTCTAAACCTAAGGGAGTAATTACTTCCACAAAGTTTTAACAATATAATCTCAATCAAACTTCCTCTTTATCACAAATTGTCAAACCAAAACATAATACTTATTAGCACACTCTTATTCCAAACTCTTTTTGTTCTTTTCTTTTTCAAACTTTTCTCTTTTTTCTTTCTTTTTCTTTTCTTTCTTTCTCACATATTTTCTTTTTCTTTTTCTTTTCTTTCCACTATCTCATATCAATCACATCATAAATAGGCAAACATCTTCTCCCCAACTTGAATCCAACTATAACATAAAGTGAATACTCCCTACTTTCTTAGGCAAGGTAAAAATCCAACTAAACATCATAGATGCGGGTTCAAGAAAACAAAGAATCAAACATCCATACACAAATGAAAACCAACCGCTCATAGACAAGCATTAAGCAAAAACAGTATGGAGATTGACAAAAAGGCTCAAAAGGGGTTATTAATGGTCACACACTCACAAGGTAAAATGACATTTGGCTTATGGTAGTTGTGCTCAAAATCAAACAAGTGCCTTGATCACTTCCGTGCATTCACAAAATCAGTACAAATGAAAGATTAAACATAATAATATCTAGTTAAAACAAGAAATGTCGGTCACTCGCATATATACACAATGGAAAGCCACCTCACATTTATGGTAAAAAGGGTAAACTAATTGTGATTCAAGTCATGAGCAAGTTATGCAAAAAGAATGAATAGTATGAAAATTGTACAAATGACAAGTCTCCTAAACATGCTATGCTATAGAAAGAGATAAACGAGTACCTTGTTATGTACAAAGTCGATCAATCATTACCGCACAACCGGCTTGTTGAATCAATCAAAGTTGGAGAATTACCAAATGCGACCACAAGCGAACGGGCCAAAGTTTGAAACTAAACACAAACAAAACCATTGAAAAATAAAACTATAAAAACTATACTAGAAAGCCTTGGTGTAAGTGGGAAAAAGGTAAGCCGAGTGACCCGTTAAAAAGAGGTCACTGGCCAGAAGCAACACAGCGCGCGGCACGCCCATAAGCGCGCGACGCGTGCTACACCAGAAAAACAAAACTAGTCTAAAAAGACCAGAATTTCCAATGAGCCACCACTTAACACCTACACAACTCAATTACAGAAAAACAGAAAAATAAAACCGTTGGGATGCCTCCCAACCAGCGCTCGTTTAACGTTGTTAGCTCGACGCCTTTATTGTTTCGCGAATGGTAAGAAACTTCCTCGCGGTACGCCAATGCTTTCGCCTCAAACGCAACCTAAAGAAAACGTCCTGCCCAAACACTTAACAAACGAATCAAAAGCAAAAGTATATACAAGTCTGTGTAAAAACACCAAATTACAACTGAATGGTGAAATTGACTAAACAAGTTGAAAAGTGAAGATATGTAATTTAAGAGCTAATCCGAGTTCAACTTGTTAAGTCAGTTTATCAAACAAAACGAAACAAGCATAACTATACAAGAAAATACAAGTATGAGTCTATACACAAAATATACGCTATGGACATATATACGAAACTTAAAACATAAAACCATCGCAATGCGATTAATCTCAACCAATCCCCGGCAACGGCGCCATTTTGTTGGAGTGGTAGAGCGGCAAGCAACAAAAGTTTTGGAAACATTTATCCGAGAATTTATTGTGTCCACAGAGATTGGTGAGAAGAACTTCCGTTCGACTATCTCGCGTTCTAAGTTTCATGATTTGGGTGCGGAAAGGTAAATGCGGGCAAAATAAATAAAAGCTGATAAACAATCTCAATAGTCTAAGAGAAAGAGTTATGGAGTTGTATTTCGTTCTACCTGTCGAATACTTAAATCTGAAGATCTTATCGCTCAACACTCACAATACGCATCAAAATCATCGGGCATCATTCGAGATGCCACATCGGTGTCCATGTCTGCAACACCGACGAAAGCTTAACGGTACTATTCACATCAGTGATTTCTCCACCGACACAAACAACACGGAGGCATTAGACTCGATACCCCTTACGATTGTTAGTCCTAAATCCATGTCTGCAACCAGAAACTAACATTTATCATTCCTAATCAAGATCTATGGTGTCCATGTCTGCAACAACACAAATCCAGAGCATTTAAGCAAAAAGATCAAGAACAACAACAATGATGATTTGTAAAGCAAATATATATAACCGATCCCAAGATCCACAACTATACATACAATAAGAGTAGAAATATACATACAACACCCACCATTGGAATGAAACAAAGGGAAGAGAGAAGATGAACCAGAAAGATCTCACCGGTACAATGAAATCGAGACAGATCCATGATCAATCCACATGACATCGCACCCAATGGTGTTTCCTAAACCTCTAAACCACCAAGAAAGGATCAGAGCTCAACTTGTCAAGAAGAAGTGATAAAAAAACCTAAAAAATATGTTATTAACTATTTATACAAAACTGAGTTTCGCAGTGGGCGCGACGTGCCCTAGCGCGCGAAGCGCCCTAAAAACCGCGCGACGCGCCCAATCTTCCGCTAGATTTTGTTCTTCAAACTCAAAGAGCGCGCGACGCGCCCTGCACCGCGCGTAGCGCCCTGCACCAGAACAGCAAAATTATTTCCTCTTGCTCTCGCAGCCGTGTCTTCGACACTTTATTCCTCAAGACTCCGAAAACGCAAGAATACCTACAAAAATACAACAAAAATATCAAACGGTATAAAAGTGTATGAAAAAAAAAGTATTCGTAAAGTAAACGTAATTACACAAAAAACGGGGGATTATTCAAACGGTATTAACAAACAGCGTCGATAAGTGCCACTATTTACATACACAAAATAACTACAATTTGGCACTTAACAACTCTCCCCAACTAGAATTTGTTTGTCCTCAAACAAGGCCAAACACTCAAATCGCAAAGGTAAAAATCCAAAGAATCTAGAATCAACAAGATTTGGAAAAACGAAACAATTGTACGGTTCAAACAAAAATGTACGAACAAAGTAAATATTTACCACAATCCTACAACGAAAACATGAAAACGAAACGAATCCTAAGTACAAAAATCATACAAAACATTCTGAACAACAACAAGCTCAATCACGAATCACGCTAGCAAAAATTCATCGGTAGATGAAAAACACCGAAAGGTGAGGACTTTGACACACACCCGACAAACTTGCAAACAAAAGACAAAATTATGCATTCATCCAAAAATAGTATCGAAAATGCAACGGCACGAATCACAAGGGCTTTTAAGATTGTAATGTGGCCCGGTTAACAAACAAGTGATAAGTCCTAAAGCTAATCGAAACAAAAACTTGTCTAAACCTAAGGGAGTAATTACTTCCACAAAGTTTTAACAATATAATTTCAATCAAACTTCCTCTTTATCACAAATTGTCAAACCAAAACATAATACTTATTAGCACACTCTTATTCCAAACTCTTTTTGTTCTTTTCTTTTTCAAACTTTTCTCGTTTTTCTTTCTTTTTCTTTTCTTTCTTTCTCACATATTTTCTTTTTCTTTTTCTTTTCTTTCCACTATCTCATATCAATCACATCATAAATAGGCAAACATCTTCTCCCCAACTTGAATCCAACTATAACATAAAGTGAATACTCCCTACTTTCTTAGGCAAGGTAAAAATCCAACTAAACATCATAGATGCGGGTTCAAGAAAACAAAGAATCAAACATCCATACACAAATGAAAACCAACCGCTCATAGACAAGCATTAAGCAAAAACAGTATGGAGATTGACAAAAAGGCTCAAAAGGGGTTATTAATGGTCACACACTCACAAGGTAAAATGACATTTGGCTTATGGTAGTTGTGCTCAAAATCAAACAAGTGCCTTGATCACTTTCGTGCATTCACAAAATCAGTACAAATGAAAGATTAAACATACTAATATCTAGTTAAAACAAGAAATGTCGGTCACTCGCATATATACACAATGGAAAGCCACCTCACATTTATGGTAAAAAGGGTAAACTAATTGTGATTCAAGTCATGAGCAAGTTATGCAAAAAGAATGAATAGTATGAAAATTGTACAAATGACAAGTCTCCTAAACATGCTATGCTATAGAAAGAGATAAACGAGTACCTTGTTATGTACAAAGTCGATCAATCATTACCGCACAACCGGCTTGTTGAATCAATCAAAGTTGGAGAATTACCAAATGCGACCACAAGCGAACGGGCCAAAGTTTGAAACTAAACACAAACAAAACCATTGAAAAATAAAACTATAAAAACTATACTAGAAAGCCTTGGTCTAAGTGGGAAAAAGGTAAGCCGAGTGACCCGTTAAAAAGAGGTCACTGGCCAGAAGCAACACAGCGCGCGGCACGCCCATAAGCGCGCGACGCGTGCTACACCAGAAAAACAAAACTAGTCTAAAAAGACTAGAATTTCCAATGAGCCACCACTTAACACCTACACAACTCAATTACAGAAAAACAGAAAAATAAAACCGTTGGGGTGCCTCCCAACCAGCGCTCGTTTAACGTTGTTAGCTCGACGCCTTTATTGTTTCGCGAATGGTAAGAAACTTCCTCGCGGTACGCCAATGCTTTCGCCTCAAACGCAACCTAAAGAAAACGTCCTGCCCAAACACTTAACAAACGAATCAAAAGCAAAAGTATATACAAGTCTGTGTAAAAACACCAAATTACAACTGAATGGTGAAATTGACTAAACAAGTTGAAAAGTGAAGATATGTAATTTAAGAGCTAATCCGAGTTCAACTTGTTAAGTCAGTTTATCAAACAAAACGAAACAAGCATAACTATACAAGAAAATACAAGTATGAGTCTATACACAAAATATACGCTATGGACATATATACGAAACTTAAAACATAAAACCATCGTAATGCGATTAATCTCAACCAATCCCCGGCAACGGCGCCATTTTGTTGGAGCGGTAGAGCGGCAAGCAACAAAAGTTTTGGAAACATTTATCCGAGAATTTATTGTGTCCACAGAGATTGGTGAGAAGAACTGCCGTTCGACTATCTCGCGTTCTAAGTTTCATGATTTGGGTGCGGAAAGGTAAATGCGGGCAAAATAAATAAAAGCTGATAAACAATCTCAATAGTCTAAGAGAAAGAGTTATGGAGTTGTATTTCGTTCTACCTGTCGAATACTTCAATCTGAAGATCTTATCGCTCAACACTCACAATACGCATCAAAATCACCAGGCATCATTCGAGATGCCACATCGGTGTCCATGTCTGCAACACCGACGAAAGCTTAACGGTACTATTCACATCAGCGATTTCTCCACCGACACAAACAACACAGAGGCATTAGACTCGATACCCATTACGATTGTTAGTCCTTGTCATACCCCAATTTTTGACCCTAAGATCATATATCATTCATATCCCAATCATTAATCAAGAGCTTCACTTGGAAGTTTTGTTTGTGGTGTTGCACTCACCTCATCAATAAGAGGGACCGTCAAGCACCAATGATTGTTTATCTTGTATGCATATTATACTAACCCAAATACCAAAAATATTGCTCTGTTTCTTTGTAGGCTTTTGTTTTGTAGGTACCAAGCCAAGACATGCAATAAACAAGGCATTTTCCACATTTTGGACTGATGAAATCGATTTCCCTCTTGGGTAAATCGATTTCCCTACAGCAATTTTCAACAAAATCACATTCTAGACAGCATGAAATCGATTTCCCTCCTGGGCAAATCGATTTCCCTAGTGTATTTTGCGCCAAATTCTCTTCTGGAACAGAGTGAAATCGATTTCACTCCTGGGGGAAATCGATTTCCTTAAGGCGAAATTCAAAAAAAATAGAGAGGGAAGCTTGATTTGATTTTGGCACCTATTTTCTTTGACCATTTTTGTCATTTTACCAATTTTCCATCTCACCAAAATAATTCCCTTCATTAATTCCATTTTAACCTCATTTTACCATTTTTTACCATTTAAATGCCACTTTAATCACCAATTAAACACAAGTTAATTAACTAAGAGCAAATGACCAAATTGCCACTACTCTTGCTCTCATCCTATAAATAGAGGCCACTACTCTCTCATTTCTCAAGCTTGGAGAGCCAAAAAATTGCTTGCAAATTCATTTCTCACCCTTTCCAAAATCCTCAGCCAAAGTTCATTTTCATAAGATTAGTGAGATTCACATTGAATCTTGCTAATTTTGAACTAAACCTCCTACATTTCTCTCTTTTCTTTGGTTGTTCACCTCCAAATTTGAAGGATCTGTACACTTTGTGCTTGCTCTTGAAGCTACTCCAAGACTTTTGTTCAAGAAGTGGTAATTTGCTAGATCCATGATGTAGATCTTTATTGCTTGTGTTCAATGCATCCTTGATGCTATATTGATGATATTTGCTGGTTTTGTGATGGAAATTTCGTGCTCAAGTTGATGTGTGATCATAAGGTGTTTGTATATTTGTTCAAATCAAGTTTCATGCCTTTAAATGATGTTTTTGCTGAAATTTATACTGATGAAATCGATTTCCTTAAGGCTGAAATCGATTTCCTGCTGAACGTAACTTGTTTTTTTGAAAACTGCACTATGGAAATCGATTTCCCCCTGCATGAAATCGATTTCCTGCTGGCAGAATGTGGTTTTTTGCCTTTTTTATGCTTGTTTTGGCTTCCTTCTTCCTCCATTTCATTAATATCATTGGATCTAGGATGTTGATAGGTTTGAAAGGAACAAATCCATAATATTAGATGAATGATATTAATGATAGTGTGAGTTGATTGTCTTTTGTGAATTTTATTCTTCTTCCTCCATTTCATTAATATCATTGGATCTAGGATGTTGATAAGTTTGAAAGGACCAAATCCATAATATTAGATGAATGATATTAATGATAGTGTGAGTTGACTTTACTTTATGCATTTTATCTTCTTCTTCTCCTTTTTTTCTTTTGATCGATGAAAGTCTTAACACTTTGAGAATTCTTATGGATTCTTAGTAAAGACTAGATCGTTACCTATTTTCTTTTCGTGCGGTATTGCTTTCGGAGAATGATTTACATATCATTTCTCTCGCATGCATTAGCACATAAAGTTTTGACCGGCCTCGTTGTAGGGTGATTTCTACATAAATCACTTGGCGATCTGCTTAACATAGCGCAATATTTCGTGTCCCGAACAAAAAAGATCAAATATGGAAGAGAATTGTATGCGGTTGATTTAAGACTTATGGAAATTTATCGTGTAGTCGCTATGATTTTATCAAGCTTCTGATAAAGTTCCATTGAATTTAAATCCGAGAACATCCTTCACTCACCATCGATCTTTACTACTAACTTTGATAACATACTTGACAAGTTTCAAGATGGTTATCTTTAACATTTAACAACTAACTTTAATTTCCGCAATTTATTATACCGTTCTTTATATTTCTCGCTTTATTGCTTTATTTTATCATTTCATCATATTTACATTCCGCTATTTTTCTCTTTGTCCATTTGGACATATGTTTATGTTTCCGCTATTTTTCTTTTGTCCACTTGGACCATACTTTACTTTTATGCTAAAACACTAATAAATAACAAAAATCTAAAAAACACCTAAGGCTCTCTTTTGGACTATTGGTTACTATCCCTAGCATTCTGGAGACTCGGACTTATGGACTTAGGAGCGCTGGACTCTCATTCTGTTATTACTTTGTGATTGTTCTGTCTGTCTGGCATTGGATTGTTGTCTGTTTATGTGTGCAGGTATTTCCTTGAAAGCCCTTGATGGTTAATTCCAAGGCATTGATATAAGGATTTTACCTGAAAACAGCCGTTACTCTGCCCGATTTTCGTCAGAATCTTAATGTGCTTAATGCAAAGTGGTGCTAAGATAATAAATTCATCTGGATCCCCAAGTGATAATGTTGGTTTAGTATTGATATTCCAAAGGATGGGAAATCTACCTTGACTCACAATGTCAAGTGTTGGCTTCTTATTTCGGTTAGACTGTTTCTTTCCTTAGCTTTTATTTTACGCAATAGGATAGCCTCTTCATCTCCTCCCACTTCTTAAATTTTCAAAATCTTCTCCCTTTTTCAAAATATTCTTATGTTTGCAAACCTTTTCAATACCTTTTTTTTTAAAATATCTTTTGCCCTTAGTGGCTTTTTCTTCAAAAGTTTAGACACTGTTAATTGTCGGAACGAGTGGTTATACCCCACGATTTTGAAATTGATTGATATAATGAGATCTTTTCCGCGTGAGAGAGCTAGTGGCATACTCGTCGATTTTATCCGAGTTGGAGCCCTTCTTTCATTTGCGAAGCAAAGAACTCATTTGTTCTCATGCTCAAGATCAATGGCTGTGTATTTCTCTCCAACGACGATAAAGTGTTTATTCGTTTTAAAATGTTTTCCCTTTAAGCGGAACTACATTAGCTCTGACTTCTCCATTGCACCGAGGAGGTATGTAGGCACAAAGATTAACGCTTTGCCGAGCTTATTTTAAAAAATAAAACAAACCCTTTTTTTTAGCACACACGACATAGATTTTCAAAAAGGTTCCTGTGGAATACCACAGATATGAGGGGTGCTTAAAACCTTCCCCTCATATAATCAACACCCGAACCTGAGTTCTCTTTCTTGTTTTAAAAAAAACAAAACTTTGGGTTTTTCGTTCTTTTCCCTTTTCCTTTGAAAAAATAAAGCGCGGTGGCGATTTCAAATGAAATATTGACTCGAGTCAATCCCATGGCTTCGATATCAGATTTTCCCCGCTACAGAAAAAATGGCGACTTCACTGGGGAGCCAGTTTTAAGTGTGTTAAGCCTATTTTTGTTTATCTGTGTGTTTTTATTTGTATATATTGTTGTGTGCTTTGTTTGTTTATTTTCTTTTTCTTTTTTTTCTTTTTGGTGCTCGATGGTTCCTCTGTGATGAGATAAAGTTCTAACCCGAACTTTGGTGAGTAACTTGAGATAGGAGGTGGTAAGACCAATAGTCGCATGTCAGGAGCAATCCTTACCATGAGCGTCATATGGTGGAACCCCAATCAGTGGAGGCCTCATGGAAGGTAGTAGAGGTTGTTACGAACAATCGTGATAACGCTATTACTTTCAATAGTGAGTGTCCGTAGAAGCTGAATGGCCTAGAACCTTTTTAACCCATCTAAGCCTTTTTAGGATGTAGTGCAGAAACAAGATCAAGTACCAATTTGAGCTTGTTGTCATGCGATACTACGCTCAGACGAGGTCTTTTTAGGCATATTATTGGCGCCCATGAGCAATTGTGCGTGCCGGTAATATCCGATAGAAGATTGAAAACTCTGGGAACCTTTGTAGAACCCGATTGGCAGGTACAAAACTCCTTAGATCACGCCTTGTGGGATGGGTAGACCCATGGCTCCATGCTCGTGACGTCGAACCTAAGAACCTTGATTGTGTGATTTTGTGTGACTTGCCGTGATCTTGTGTGCTCTTGATTGTGATTGATGCATAAACCATGCATTCATGCATTCATAAAAATGACATTCACAAATGGTTTTCAAGGAACTTAGAGACATTTTTTGTAAACATCACAGGTACCATGGATCAAAAGAGAAGCATCAAAAAGTACACTTTCAGGAATTCAAGTGCAAAGGAATTGAAAGAGCCTCAGGTTGATGAGATAGCAGAACTCCTTCAGTTGAAAATATCAGATGGAAAAGCGGAAGAGACAACAAGAGGATTTATTTTCCTCTGGTAGTCATGAAGATTCAGTTGCATGGAAGGAAGTTGCTGATAAGCTGATGGTCGAGAATGCTCATTTGAAGGTCTTTTATGAAGATGAGTTGGAGAAGCTCCGTAGGAAGCTGCAGAGAGGAGTTGAATCTTCATCAGAAGTGTTCCCTTCTAGTTTCTAGTTTTTCCTTTATTTTGTAATTTTGAATCTTTGAATCTTTTTGTAAGCTTTTCCATTTCTAATGAAGAATGTTGTTATGTTTTATGTTGCTTTTGTTAATGTTTACAATTAATGTCTTAAAGTTCCTTCAAAACCAATAATAAAAACCATTTGCATTTCATTTCATGCATCATTCTGCATTTTGGTCTTGCTTCCGAGAGTATTCCCGAGGTCTTATTCAGTGTTCTTCATACAGAATCAAACTGTCTCACCGGTATAACACTCGAGCTAACTGCAAGAAGAAGATGGAAGGTCTTGAACAAGAGAATCGTGAGCTACGCGAAGAGGTTGTTACTTTGAGATCTGGTGTGGATCGTCTCACTGCTCTGGTTGAGACATTGATGGCTACTCAGAATCAGAATCAGGTTCCTCCTCCCAACGCCCAAGCTCAGGGTCAGACCACTGTGATTTCCGAAATTGCTGCTACAACCATTCCTGCTGTTCCTGTTGGTGCTACCCAGCAACGTATGCCTAATGGATATCCCTGGGGCATGCCTGAAGGTTATTTGTCTGTTCCTGAGATGACTCGTCCATTGACTCCTGTTATGGTTAACACATCTCCTATTGTTCATACTGGTCCTTTTGTCCCAGAGCCCATTTATGATGCTGCTCCAAGTGAAATTCAAGACAGAATGGATGGTTTCCAAGATCAGTTTGAAGAACTGCAGAAAGAAATGAAAGCCTTGTATGGGAAAGAACTGTTTGGAAAGAATGTGCATGATCTTTGCCTTGTTCCCAACGTGAAAGTACCTGCTAAGTTCAAATTACCTGAATTTGAGAAGTATAAGGGAAACTCCTGCCCTCAGGCACATTTGGTGATGTATGTAAGGAAGATGTCCACTCACACTGATGATCAACGTCTGTTGATCCATTATTTCCAAGACAGTTTGACTGGAGCTGCTTCTAAGTGGTATATGGGCCTTGATAGCACTCATACTCGCACTTTTAATGACTTAGCTGAAGCGTTTGTGAAGCAATACAAATATAATGTGGACATGGCTCCTGATAGGGATCAATTGCGAGCTATGATGCAGAAAGAGAAGGAATCTTTCAAGGAATATGCTCAGAGATGGCGTGAGGTTGTCGCCCAAGTGATTCCTCCAATGGAAGAAAAAGAGATGACTAAGATTTTCCTTAAGACTCTTGGTCCGTTTTACTATGAGAAGATGATTGCAAGTGCTCCTGTAGACTTCACCGAAATGGTGGGTATGGGTGTCAGGTTGGAAGAAGCTGTGCGAGAAGGTCGTCTGGTTCGGAATGACAATTCGTCTGGTGGTGCGAAGAAGTATGGTTCTTCATTCCAGAAGAAGAAGGAATCAGATGCTAATGCTGTTTCTCATGGGAGGAATAGTCGATTCAGAAATCAATCTCAACAAGTGGCGTCAGTAACTCCTGTTGTGAATTCAGTGCCTGTAGCTCCTGATAATCAACAATTCAGTGTCTGCATAATTGAATCTTGTTCATCAAAATTGATTCAGAAATCTCCATAGATTTGGTGTAATTCAAACACAATGGAGTAGATAATATTATAGAAACACATTTCTCCTTATGTGCAAATATATAGTAAGTCACATGAGATTGAAAATAAAATACAACTAACCTGGAACAATCATGAGTCAATGAATATTAATGACTTTATAACTTACAATATCATCCCAAATGGTTCATATAGATAAATTGAAGCCATTATAATAAAACAAAAGATTATAGTAATAGATCAACACAATTCAAAATGATATAATTTAATAATTAATAATAATTATAAATTTAAGAATGTAATATTTTGTGATAGAGATGAAATAAGTTCGTAATCATAGCATATAAATAAAATATCTCACTGTTTCAAAAATTGAAAATCACATCAATATTATTTTTGATGTAAATTATAAGAATATGTGATTTAAATTACTATATGATTCTCCCATTGATTAATTATTAAATATATAGATTTCACAAAATAATTCAAATTTCAGAAATTAAGAATGCAAATTTACATATTTATAAATTAAGAATTTTATATTTGGATTATTAAGAAATATTAAGAATTATTAATAAAAAATATTTGGATAATAATTATTATCATTTTATTCCATAAATACAACAAAATATCAAATATATTTATAATAGAATAAAATCTAGAATGTGATATTTGACATGATGGTAGATTGTTGTTTGATAATCTCTGCAGTGGAAAGACTATCCTCCAAAATAACTTCATAGCCATCTCCAAAGCTATCCATTCCTTGAGACAAAAGTTGCCAGAACATTGCACCTGCACAAGAACCTCCACTAGCAGCACTAGTATATATAGCATTGTATATTTTTTGAAAATAACTATCCCTTTTAGCTATGGTATATTCAGGTGATTCTCTTGAAGATTTCCCAAACTCTGCTAAAATAATTGGCTTTCCTAAAACAGTATCTGCATCCTTAAGATGGGCTTCTATCCATTTGTCAACAAATTCACTTTTCTCTTCCTCCGTTTTGTTTTCTAACCTATATATATTCATGATAAAACACTTTACACGATATAATAACTAAATTAATAAATAAAATTAAAAAATATTGGATTTAATTACCATCTATCATCGTATAAATGAAAGGTGGCAAAATCGATATCAGGAATTTGATTGTTCTCAATAAAATCAGTCCCAAAATTAATAGAAAGGGGATTGAGCTGCTGCTTTTCAGACCCATAGAACCCTTCATTTCCAATATGCAACAAATGATTGCTATCAATGGATTTCACATACGCTGCCATCTCAGTAACCCAATTCTACAAATTATAAAGTTTTGATATATCAATTAAAAAATAATAATAATAATAAATTCAAGCTCAAGTTAATAATAAAAATAAAAGAACCTGAATTGAATTTCCAGAAGAATCATTTGGGAAACGAGGCTCATTCATAAGCTCCCAAGAGAAAATAGTTTGGTCATCCTTATATAAAACCCCGTTTATGGTGTTATTTCTTGTTACCACAGCCTGCAAAAATCCATTCAATCAATTAGATGAACATGTGGATATTATTCTATTAAATAATTATGGTACGTAACAGACAAGCCGAAAATAATTATGGTACGTAACAGACAAGCCGAATTTGATCCTGATACTGATACAACCACACTGATAATAATTTGAAAAAAATAAATAAATAACATTTTATCACAGATGTCGGTGCAGGTGTTCGACCCTGACACAGACACGGACATGCATTTATTTCGAAGTGTCGGCGCTACATAGATACTTACCATAACATGATTTTTGTAGAATTCCTTAACAAGAGGGTCGGTAAAAAAGTCATCTTCATTTGTGATATTTTGACCACGTTCTCTTGCCCATTGGACATATTTCATTTTTCCTCCAAGATCTTTCCAATTATTCACAAAGCTTAGCATAAGTTTCACTCCAAATTTTCCTGCCTCTGATATCACAAAATCCAATCCCTACTTACACATGCAAACATTCAAAGTAAGCAATATAGTTCGAACGATAAGATAATGTTTTTTTTTTTATATCAAATCGAAGAAAAAAACCATTACCTCAAAGACAGTCTCATTATAAGAACCGGGAGAGATTTGTAGGGGATCAATATCTCCATCGTTAAATGCAATTGTTCTTCCTAAATTTAAACCATGTTTAGAAGCTTGTTCAAAAGCTGAAGTAACATTAGACCTAGTAGATGGGTTAGATGCCAAGATCATTAACCAATAGGCATTGAATCCGTTCACATAATGTGGCTTCCCATTAAGAATAAAATGGTTGCCTTTTGTTTGAACGAAACCATCACCAACGTTAGCACTTTGGCAATTCCCATGTTGTACAATAATACACACTATGAAATATGTCAAAACACAAATTTTATTTCTCATGCCTTACTTCTATCACAACAAATCACAAAAAATAATGTATGTGGTTGATTCTCAGATTCTCACTTAAGTATTAACTTAGTCTTTTATTATAAAAATATATTAACTTTTTAGGATCATTTGATTCTTTGATTTTCATTAAAACAATTAATATATTCATATTAATAACTATAGTTATTGTATCCAATAAATTGAAATTAATATAATTATATAGTAATTATTACATATCAAATATCATTTGTATCTTTAATTTCATTCGATTATCATTATAATAGAACAAATATAGTTAGATATTAACGTTTGTATTTATTTGGAAAGTGAATATCATTGAATTAAACAAAAACAATGAATACAAGGCGATTGCAAAAGGGATCAAGCCCACAAACCTCTAAGCAACAAAACAAACTGTAATTGGAGTCTACTTCATAAGTAAATTAGCTATGTGTGTCCTCATGTTGGATCTAGCCTAGTTTCTATGTAATACTCTCTCTGTCCCAAATTATAAGAGAAATTCTCTTTTTTGATTCATTGAATAATTAATGTATCTGGTCTATAAGCAGACCAGATACATTAATTATTCAATGAATCTAAAAAGTGAATTTCTCTTATAATTTGGGACGGAGGGAGTACTATCTATGATTCTATTTTCTTTAATTGTGTTCACTTTGGTCTTTCAATATACTTTCTCATTCCTATATCTTCAAAACTCATGTATAATTTCCGCAAAGGCCATTTTGAGCAGTGTAGCTTTCCAGTTCTTTCCTTTGCTTGCAGCCATAACCCACATAACTTCTTTCTTCAGTTTCCCGGGGTGTGATTGATATCAAGCCAATTAAGGACTTTCTGCCACACAAGGTGAAAACCATCACAAGTGCAAAATAGGTGATCTTGACTTTCTTGCTGCCTACAGAGTTCCCAAGTACCATCATTGAACAGGCCCAACTTTAGGATCTTTTTCTTGGTTGTTAATCTTTCATGGCACGCCAACCAAAGCATGAGAAGAGCCTATGGTCTAGCCATATTGTTGTAGAATAACTTCCTCCAATCAACCTTATACGTATTGCCTTTTAACTCCTCATAAATGCTTCTAGTATTGAACTTGTCGTTTTGTTGACATTGAGTCCATGCCTCCAAGATATACACCTCATCCCTAAGATTTAATGTAGCCTTTAGAATCCAATAACAATTGTCCTTCATAGAAACAATGGTGATAGTTTGGTTTTTTAAGTAATAAGTTTTGATCCATCTTGTCCATAGAGTATTAGTTTTGCCACTTATGTTCCACAAAATCTTGGAGAGACTAGCCTTGTTCCACTCCTTCAAGGAAATTAGGTTTAGGCCACCATAAGTCCTTGGTTCACATATACCTTTCCGGACTACACGGGATTTACGAGACACCTCACCTTTACCCTTCCAAAGAAGGATCTACTGATCTACACATTGCTTCAATCTTTATAATCTGCTTGGGCATATAGGAAGACATTGGAGCCAATAGTAAGTGATATCAAACCATAGTAACATAATTCGCTAGGTATATACTAATTCACTTGAGGTACAGATAGCTACTGTTTGCACGTGCACGCCACAGTAACTTTCTAAACCACCACTATTAATTAATTATTAAAAAATTAATTAGTGACCTCTTGTTCACTTTTGCATTGCAAGTAGAACATGATAGTTTGAGGAAAGCTGGTTGCAATGTCCTTTATTTATAATTATAATGGCTCTTAAAATTAACAATGTATCCGATGTGGGACTCAAAAATATAGCAATACATAGTTCCGGTGGAGAAAGGCGGTCTCGGATTTAGAAGGTTGGACCTTTTTAATAAAGCACTTCTTTTGAAATGGCATTGGAGGATTTATGGAGCATCTAAAGACTTATGGTATAGAATGCTCAAAGCGCGTTATGAAGATTATGAAGATGTGAATCTTAGTTTGAGTTGCGACAATCCGAGAGTTAAGAAGTGAAGAAAGACATCGGTGTGGTGGGCGGATTTAATCTTGTTGGGGAAAGATCTTCCGGAGAATTTTTTTACTAACCATTTTCTTTTTCAGGTTGGAGACGGGCACTCTATTTCATTTTGGAAATCCAATTGGTTGGAGGGCGGCTCTTTAAAGGATCGGTTCGCGAATCTTTTTAACTACTCTAAGTTGCAAGACGTTTCTATTGGCGCCATGGGAGGGTGGAGTAATGGGGAATGGCTTTGGGGAGATTTAGGCATCCCCATCGGGCATGCTCACAATCAACACACAGGAATGAATGAGGACATGGAACAAGCTTTTGCTCCAATTTCTGCTGTAGGGCATAATGCAGCCAGTAATTTTTCTGATTCTCCAGCAAGTAATGCCACGGCCCAGTTCGGAACCTCAGCCTCAGCCTCTGATTTCACGGCCAGCACTGCCACTGCACAGCCAGAGTTCAACGGCATGACTGTTCACACACATCAGCTCTAGAGCCTAGTTACTGCACTGACCGCGGCTGAGCTGACGGAGTCTAAATCAGACGTCGCTGTTTGGAAGTTGGTACCGGATGGAAATTACACGGTAGCATCTTGTTATCTTTCTCTTTGCAACACTTCTATTCCTTTTGGTCCGGTTAATCGGTTCGATTCGGCTTATAATGATATTTGGAAGGTTGATGTCCCATTGAAAGTGAGGTTTTTTGGTTGGAGATGCTTCCTCAATAAAGTTCCAACAAAGGACTCTCTTTGGCGCAAAGGTATCATTTCTAATACTTCGAATCTTGATTGTGTGTTCTGTGCCAATTACAATGAATCTATTCTTCACTTTTTCCTCTTTTGTTGGAATGTCGGGATTGTTTGGAGGGAAATTGCCGAGTGGATTGGTATACCCTTTAAGTTAGGAGTAGATTTAAAAGATAGTTTTTTGACTTGGAGTTCCTTTTGTCGTGCGAAGAGAGTCAAAAGTGGTAAAATTGGTACCGTTTGGTTAGCTACATTGTGGAGTCTTTGGTTGTGTAGGAACGACATTGTCTTCAACAACGGCTCTTGGAATTCGAGGGATGTCGTTTGGAGTTGTAAAGCGCTCGTTTGGAGGTGGTCGTTCATAGGGAAAATTACTCATTCCAATTATAACTTTTATGAGTTTAGCAATAACCCATTGTTTTACTTATGCTAGGTTCCAATCGGTTTGTAATTTCCTTATTCGGCCCTTTTGTGGGATGTAATCTCGAATATTGGTTGTTTTAATATAATCTCTTGCTTTAAAAAAAAAATAGCAATACATAGTGATTGACAAACAACTCAGTTATTTCACTATTTTTAGCATGTTTTCTATGTGAGATTAATAAACTGTATGTTCATCTCCTCCTTCCATTTTAAAATGACTAAATTATTTTTAATTAAACGTACTGATTATTATGTTTGAACGTACCACGAATCCAAATAGCGTATTGACTATGTATACCCCTTGCGTACCTAATTCTTTGAGACTTGTGTACCGCGTACCCGAATTCGTACCACGTACCGAAGCGAATTGCAAACCTGGTGACTATGTATCAAGCAATACACTCCTGATAAGCTGAAGACGACTTGCATAACTCAAGAGAGTATTGCTCCAATACTTGATCCTTTTAACCATTTTTTCAACAATCTCCAAGCAGTAGTGGTTAGATAGCTTCTTTGTTGTGAGGGGTATGCCAAGGTGCCTGAAAGGTAGTTTCCCTTCTCCATAGGAGGTGAGCTTCTGAATTTCTGTCTTGGTTTGATCATTAACCCCGCCATAATATGTTTTGCATTTTTGTGGGTTCACAACCAATTCAGTAGCTTTAGAGAACTCGTGAAATTTCTCCGTCATCAACTCCACAGATCTGGTGTATCCTCTTGAAAACAAGAGTAGGTCGTCCGCAAAATAAACATTAATGATTTTAAGCTTCTCACATTTGGAGTGGAAGTTAAAATCAGGAACCCACTGGAGTTTGTTTAAATTTCTTTGCAAGTATTCCATGATGATTACAAACAAAATAGGGGTTATTGGATCCCCCTGCCTCAAGCCTCTTTTAGCAACCAGTTTCTTGGAATGCACACCATTAATTCTAAGTCTATAAGTGACAGTTGTAAGTGCCAACATAATCCAACTAATGAATCTTCTAATGAAGCGTATTTCCTTAAAAATGGTATAAAGAGCCCTCATATCCATAATGTCGTACGCTTTCTAAATGTCCATTTGGGGCATGCATCTAGGAGTGCCTCCTTTCCTACAGTAGCGTTTAATGAGTTCATATGCCAGCAATATGTGGTCTTGAATTTTCTGACTAGGGACAAAAGTAGCTTGGTTTTTTCTTATAATATCTGGAACTGGAAGGACTTCACCCAATTTTTCAGCCATAATCTTTGCAATGATCTTGTAAATAGTGGAACAACAAGCAATAGGCATATAATCTCTAATTGTGCTTGCAACATTTTTTTGGGGATGAGGGTTACAAGGGACTCATTGATAGCTTTGTTCAGCTTACCTTTCTCAAAAAATTCCTGTATAGCTGTTATGAGGTCACTCTTGATAATGTTCCAGGTTGCTCTAAAAAATATTGAGCCATAGCCTCTGCCTGGGGCTTTTGAATCACCAATGCCCTTTAGGGCCTTCTCAATCTTTGTTTCAATGACAGGCTTGATCAGATTCTTTCTTTGTTCCATATTGATTTGGGTGCCATTTCTCAGAGCATCAATATCCACCCCATTCAGATTCATGTTAGCTGTCCATTAGTTTGCCATAGAAATCCAATATCTCCTTCTCAATGTCTTCAAAACTGTTGAGTATGGTACCAACCTCAGTGCAGAGTTATTTGATATTGGTCGGATGGTTTTGCTCTTCAAGGCTGCATATGGGAAAAAGAGTTGTTGTCATCTCCAAGTCTCAACAAATTTAAAATTTAAAGTAACGATTTATTTAAATCGAATAAAAAACAAGTGAAAAGTGACAGTAATGTAAAATAGGAATTGTCAAAAAAAATTATAAATTATAAATTTGTTCAATTAAATTAAATATTCTTGTCACTTAAGTTAAATTTCAAGCTAACGATTTAACGAAATATCGATTTTAGTAGATTTAATGTAAAATTTATTTTTTTTTTGAAATAAAAGTCTTTTAATTTAAGCTATATACTATTTTTTTTATCACAAACGTAATTTTATTTTTAGCATTTCATCTTACATTCTTGAGAATTTTATATTATATCTACTAAACTCGTAATTGTAATAAGGAGCTTGAAATTTAACTTCGGTGACAATAATATTTAATTAAATCGGACAAGTTTTAATTTATTATTTTTTGTGACAAATTTTTTTTTTAGTTACGGTCATTTTTCTCTTTTTTATTTTTTTAATTTAGATTTTTTCTTAAATAGTTTCAATCGTTATATTAGGGATTCTCTTAAAAAAAGTAATTTAAATTAAAATTTGTGTTAGACATTATATTTGTTCTTTTTATAGGAAAAACATTTTTTGTATAAAAAATAATTAAATAGCTTTGTGAAATCTATTTTAGGAAGTATATCTGATTGAAATTATAAAATTAAAAAAGATATAGACCCGTTTATTTTTGACTTTTTTAAAAATAATTTTTATAATGTAATATAATTTTGTGTAAAAATAATTTAAATTTTTTTTAATAAAAATTTCAAATGAAAATTTGGTTTAAATAGATATTCTTACCATGTTATTTTAGGTATTTTATCATTTTATTAAAACTATTTTTAGAGATCAAAATTTTAAAAAATCACTTAAATTTAAAGGTATTTCAAATAACTTTTTATAAAAATATTTTTTGAGATATAATTTTTTCGAAAAAATTACGATTATGACTATGTTTTAGTCTTCAATAATGTATGTTTATGTTATAGAATATCAAAATTAGTCTTCCAATTTAGAAAAATAGAATTAAAAAAACTTAAATATTTTAAAAATTAATATTATATTATTAAATCCATTTTTAAAAATATAAAAAAAAAATCTATTTTTTAAAAGCAAAAACAAAGAGACCCATAGATACTTTTGAATTAACGACTAAATGAGACCTTTGGATTAAAATGAAATTTAATGATAAGATTTGGAGCAAGTCCATTAACTTATTATTAGAGTAAAAATATCTGATTTAATTTTTTTGATGTAAAATTGATGAACACTTTTTACAAAAACCATGATTTTGTGTTTTAATTTATCTTTTTCATTCTATACATATATTCTCACTATTCTCTTTTATAAATAAATTTTAACTTCTAGATTCACTTAATATAAATAATGTTAGACTATCTATAAATAAAATACATCAATAGTTCAATGAATTTAAAAGTTAAAATTTTCTTATAAAATAAAATATTTTAGTCTGTTACCTAGTTTGTTTAATTATTTACAAAATTATTTATTGTCTATGGTCAAAATTTATAAGCAAATTTTCTTAATATATATGGTCAAATATTTTCTTATTGTTTATGGTCAAATTTGCTTTAACTTATTATGTATGGTCAAAATGTAAAGCAAATTTATACAACTTTCTTCAAGTATATGTAACTGAGAATTTGAGATTAAGTTACACACATTTTTTTTCGATTGTGATTTTGTGATTCAGAATAGAGGCATGGGATACCAAATTTTCGTATTGACATATTTCTTAGTGTCTTTTATTGTTCAACATGGGAATTGCCAAAGAGCTAATGTTGATGCGAGTTTTGTTCAAAGAGAAGGCACCCATTTTGTTTTAAATGGGAAGCCACATTATGTGAACGGATTTAACGCCTATTGGTTTATCATTATGGCATCTGACCCATCTACTAGGCCTAAAGTCACTTCAGCTTTTGAACAAGCTTCTAAACATGGTTTAAATTTAGGAAGAGCATTTGCTTTCAATGAAGGAGATTATAAACCCCTTCAAGTCTCTCCTGGTTCTTATGACGAAAATGTTTTCAAGGTAATTTTCTTAATGTGTAGACTAAATAGTAATCACTACACAATAGTGAGATTTAGGGTTCGACTTGGTATTAACCTCCAACCTAATAATATTAGTTTTGTCGGTTAAACTAAGATTTGCGTTTTATTTTAATTTGGCGAAAAAATTCAACCAAATTATTTTCATTGAATATTTGCATGTGGATGTAGGGATTGGATTTTGTAATATCTGAGGCAAGAAAATTTGGAGTGAAACTTATACTAGGTTTTGTGAATAATTGGAAAGCACTTGGAGGCAAAAGTAAATATGTTGAATGGGCAAGAGAACGTGGTCAAAATATCACAAATGAAGATGACTTTTTTACACACCCTGTTGTTAAGCAATACTACAAAAATCATATTAAGGTACACTTTTAATTTACTTGATTGTTCAAAATAATTTCATATGTTCATCAACTTAACCAAAAATATTTGAATTGATTATTGCAGACTGTGCTAACAAGAAAGAACACCATAAATGGACTTTTATACAAGGATGATCCAACGATATTCTCTTGGGAGCTTATTAATGAACCTCGTGTAAATCAAACAGGAAAATCAATTCAGGTCCTTTTATTTTTATTTTTTAAAAATTATAAGTTTATGTTTTATTATTTTTAAATTCATATATCCAAACTTAAAATTACTCATTATCATTGAAATCAAATTATTGCAGAATTGGGTTAGTGAGATGGCAAAATATGTAAAATCCATTGATAGCAATCATTTGCTGGAAATAGGGCTTGAAGGATTATATGGTGAATCAAAGCAGCAGTTAAATCCCTATTCAATGCTAGTCGGAACCGATTTTATTTCCAACAATCAAATTCCGGAAATTGATTTTTCTACCATTCATGCATACCAAGAATATTGGTAAAACCCTAAATTCATCATTTTATTTGATTAAAATAATCATTTTTTTAACATTTTGCAAAAAAATTTACCTCTTGTTTTGTAAATGAATTTGATTAAAATCGAGTTATTATGGATAATGCAGGTTAAATAAATCAAACCAGAGTGCAGCTATTGACAAATGGATAGAAGATCATATTCAGGATGCAAATACTATTTTGCAAAAGCCAATTATTGTAACGGAGTTTGGAATGTCTTCAAAGACAGCTGGATATAGCATAGATGCTAGGGATGCTCACTATAAGGAAATATACAGTATTATATCTACAAGTGCTACTAGTGGAGGCTCTTGTGCAGGTGCAATGTTCTGGCAACTTCTAGCTCAAGGAATTGAAAGTTATGGAGATGGTTTTGAAGTTATTTTGGAGAATAGTCCTTCAACTGCAAAGATCATCAAGGAACAATCTACCAAGATGTCAAATATCAAGTTATAGAATTGCAAAAAGACCATTCTCAGCCTATCCATTTTTCTTAACCATAAAAATTGTGCATGATAGATACCATATCATTTCTATCATAGAAAATAATACTTTATATAACAGAAAAATATATTTAAATCAATAAATAGTCCTTCTCCTCTTGTGTTGTGAAAATAATACTTTATACACTACAACGGTCAAGAGCTACTAAAGTGCTTTTTTTAGGCTACTAAAGCGCTTAAAAGCGCTGTCAAAGCCAGCGCTGCCGTAGGTAACGACAGCACTTTTGAAAGCGCTTTTGTAGCCCCTCCTATAGCAGCGCTTTTAGCCAAAAAAGCGCTCTCGTATCCCCCCTATAGCAGCACTTTTTCCAGAAAGCGCTCTTGTACCCCCCTATAGCAGCGCTTTTTCAAGAAGCGCTTTCGTAGGTTGCGCATTTTTTTATTTTTTGTTTTTTTTAATCTTAGACAGCGCTTTTAGTTAGAAAGTGCTTTCGTAGGTGGGCCTTAAGAGCGTTTTTAAAAGCGTTGTCGTTGCTAAACGCAGTATTTTAAAGTGCAACCTATAATTTAAGCCTCCCAATTCGACCTGTAATTTATTTTCAACCTGTAATATTTTCGACTTGTAACATATTTTCAACCTGTAATATTTTCAACCATATGTAGGACAATATAATACCATTATATACCATGGATAAAATATCATTATATATATATACCATGGATAAAATGCCATTATATACCAAAATAAAATATATATACCATGGATAAAATACCATTATATACCAAAATAAAAGATATACACCATTAATATAAGCCCGAAATTCGTGTTCTCTGCATAATCACATGTTTACTAACAGATACATATATAACTAAATCATCAACAAAATATAAGCCCGAAATTCTCAAAATCTGCCGAGCGCACAGTCCTGGTCCTGCAAAGTATGAACATAACAATACGGTCAATTAAAATAGTCCCCACAAAGTTTCAAAATAGTCCCCACAACACACTGTAATGTATTCATAAAACTTTTCACACAATATTGTATTCATACCTATATGAATAGTCGCTGAATATAAAAGTGACACAATTCCTCTTTGATTTCTTCCAACTTAAGTTTCGTGTAAGAAGCAGCATAGAAGTCATCAAAGTACTACATAATAAAAACATAATATGCATGATTTAGTTAAATGTAATAAATTATAAGAAATTATCCTAAGTTATAAATCCATACTGTGATTGGAATCTCTAATTGATTCGTTTGAAGGATTTCTTTCATAAACCTCAAAACAAAGTATCTGCAATCTGTACTGTTTCGCTGTTGCAGACACTACATAGAAAAACAAATAAGATTTTTTAGTTGTCTTGTTTTATCAAGTAGCATAACTATTAATAGCAAAATTGTAAAAATTAATGTACCTGCACTTTGATCCAAGTAATGTTGTTTGATTTAGTCCGGGATACTTGTGCGTCTCTTTGACTACGGAACACTTGTATTGATCTAACAAAAATATAAAAGCATATATTTAGATCAATCTCACAAATAATTAAATATATAAGTATACACGAATATTTAGAACGATCTCACTTACGTATCAATCGTTGACTTCATGGCCGGATAATTTGTCCACTCACCATCTACCGAATTCAGAAAATATACCACTTCTTTTATAGGGTTGATAGCAAGCAACAACCAGTGTGCTCTATAAATTAAAACAATAGTTTATATGAAAGATTTGCTACGCAAAAGAAACAAAGATTAGATGAACCAAGAATGAAAAACTAACCCCACTGGTCGGGTATTATACGCCCAAAGAAACAGGCTTTTTGTACTGCCAGACCTCATGAATCTATCGACTAAGCGTTGTCTAACTGAATCCGGTTCCGTAGCAATTGTCTGTCCGCTGCAATGGGCGGAAGACACGAAACGGAATCTGTTTGACAATTCAGTCCCGCGCAACCATTTGTCATACAACAACCTTAAATAAAAACATAATAAACATTAGACTATTTTCATTGAAATGAGTAAATAAATTGTTAAACTAATTAAATAATATATTTAGATCAATCTCACAACTAATTAAATAATAATTCGGATTACCGCATGTATGAGTGAACATTACTGACGCCTAATTGGTCTTGCGTAAAAATCTCTTTCATTTCTTCTAGTCCAACATGCACGGGGAATTCAATACCAAAGACTGCTTCATCCATAGCAATTTCACGGAGACAACCGTCTGTACGATGTTCGGCATTTCCATTGAATGCTTTTCTCCATCCACGGTAGTGATGATTAGAATTTAAGAATCTACGATGGCCGAGAAAGACATTCTTCTGACAAAGATCCAATCGTGTCGTATCGGTTTCATCTTCACAAACAGGACACGCTTTTTGACCTTTATTGCTGTACCCGAATAGATTTCTGTAAGCTGGAAAATCATTAATTGTTCCAAACAACATCGCCCTCAAGTTGAAACTTTCTTTCCTATACCCATCGTAAACCTCCACACCGTTCTCCCACAAAAACTTTAAATCTTCGATTAAGGGTGCCAAGTATACGTCTATGTCATTCCCTGGTTGTTTAGGCCCAGAAATTAGCATAGATAACATCATGTACTTACGCTTCATACATAGCCACGGAGGTTGTAACACCCCATTTTCTACCCGACATTTATATTAAAAATCAGAGTGCTAAAATTTTCAAACATAAAATAGGATGTCACATTTCAACATAAAACAACAAAGCAACCTGTATTTCTTTTAATATGATACATAGCATTCGGCTGAACAACTCACAACATATTTATTCATAGGAACATAACAACCTTTTTAATATTAAAACCACAGAATTACAACTTCCAACTTATAGATCAGTTAGCAACTTTATTCAACTAAAACATCGTTCAATTTATAATTATTCAACAATTAGTAATAACAGCAACTTAGAAACAACACATAAACATCTCCCGAGTGCTACGTATCAGAGCAAGACCAACTCGAACTAACAGTAACTAAGGACTTCATAAAGTTACTTCACTTCCACAGCTATTCTTGAGTACCTGCTCAATTACCCATAATAGGTAACATCATTACAGAAGGGGTGAGATATCCAACAATATAAGCAAGCGTATGATAAATAATATATTAAGATTAGATCATACAATATCATCACTTCATACTTATTCAAACAACAGTTATAATAACAAATAACAACAACGGTTATAATAATTATTTACCAACAACAATTAACAATATTCAGTAACAAGTATAACAACAATTAGCAATAACAACTATAGCAATAGTTATAATAATTATTTCACAATTTAAATCATCATAACTTAATAACAACAACCACTTATAACAACAACAACTTACAATAACGACAATTTATATCAACAACACCAACAACGTAATAACAACAACAACAACGAAACAACAACAACAACTTCAAATGCGACTCAATTGTGCAAATGCATGTGGTACCATTTGGAGTAAAACTCCCAACTTAAACATATGCCAGGTTATCGAGGCATTTCAACAAGGCGTAAGCCTTCAACGTGGTGCCATTAAGGCCAAGGCATAAGCCTTCAACTTTTCAACGTGATGCCATCAAGGCCAACTTAAACAATGCAAATGTATGCATGCAACAACAACCACAACGTCACAACACAATAATGCAACAACCACAAACAACTTAATCAACCTTGGTCATAAGACCTGCAACTTAATCAACGCATTATCAATAACTTAAACAACATTGGTCATAAGACCTGCAACTTAATCAACGTATCAACAACAACCAGAACGGCAGCAACGAAAACAACAACTTAAACATGCATCAATTGCATCAACTTAATCATTACAAAACAACCCCTAAACATCTAGGTACTAATTCTTCAATTCTACTATTCGTTAATTATATTATTAAATCCAATTATGCTACTAATTCAGTCTGCTACATATATTATCGTTATTACTACTGCTATTTCTTCTTCACACTAATTCCATCTTTATACAAAATCCATTAACTACATATCTCATCACTAAGAATCATCATTATAATTTCTACTAATTAAATTAATCAATTCCAACGGTATAATATTCTAATTAATTTAAACCAATTTCTTCACTAATAATAATTATAATTCTTCTCAAGTTAATCCTACTAAGGCTTGATCCCAACAACCAACATAAAACATCAACAGCCAGAAATCAAACCATATTTCTAACACTTGTATAGCACGCGCCGCGAACCTCTCTTTGCGCCGCGAACACCACAGAAACCTTCAGTTTGCGCCGCGTCCAAACCTTGGCACTTACCTGCGCTGACAGCATCTTCCAACAAAATTAAAACTCAATTTTCTTCCTTCGATTCCAGTACAATTCAATTTCGACCATCACAGGAACATAGCAATATTATAGTTATACTCCACCAACATCTAGCAATTTTCTACAACTAATTCCTCAATAATAATAATTATAAACCCTAGGTTAATTTCCCGCAATCATTGATTGAACTTTTATAACCTTATTCACCAACGTCAATCAATTTCAACATTCAACAATACAATCACAACACACAAAATAGAGGCAATCATACAACCATAACCCCCACATATCATTCATCATAATCCCGTTTATAGAGTTAGAACCCCACCCTTACCTTGGATATGAGATTGCTTTACTCTCCCGGTTGCCATAGCTTATGCCGCCGCTTCCAACTTTTCTCCGAAAATCTTTTCTAACAACGTGCATAGACGCACCAAAAACCTGTTCGGAAATCGCTTTGTCAGACGAACTTAAAATCATCAAAATGAAAATCGCTCCGGTCAGAAGTTACCTCTACGAGTCTGGAACGTTGTGTCCAAGAACCACGACGATCCAACGGTTGGATTGGGAGAAACGTCCGTTTTACTAAGGTGTCTCACTGCAGAAACTTGCTGCGAAAATTGGACTTCCTCTAGCTTTTCTCTTCCGCCATGACTCTCTTCTTCACCTCTCCTCTTTCTCCAACTTTTCTTCTTTCTCCACGTCTACTGAGACCTAACTTCTCTTCTTATTTCCTTTATTTTATTATAATTATTATTATAATTATAATCTTCATTTGGGCTTACTAATTAACACCCCCATGATTACTATCACCAACGCAACGTCTAAGCCCACTTAAATAAAACACTCTCATAATCCATAATATTAATTCTATTATTATTTCTCTCCACCAAATTGACTAACTACCGACTATAAAATAAATCGTCCGAACCACCAACCCAACATATTCAATATCATTCTCTATGGCTTAAATCAACTTAAATTAATAATAGTCCATTATAGTAATATTATCTCTAATATTATTCTCCGATTAAACCGACTAATTTCTTGATCATTAATTTATCCGCCCAGCACAACGTATAAATTCGAATTACGCCTCTTATAATAATATCAATAATTCTAACTTCGACTAATTCCAACAAATAATTTCCTTATACAATTTAATTAAATAAATAATTAAATTCCGGGTGTTACAACTCTCTCCCACTTAGAATATTTTCGTCCTCGAAAATTCTATCCACCAACTCCTACCTCAACTTCATTCCACATCATCATTTGTCAGGTCACTCCCATAATAACCTCAAAGTAACCAATTTAATCAACTTCGTGATATCTCAGGATATCACTCGCCACCTACGGTAACCAACAACAACATTACTGCAAAAACGACTAAATTATTATAATACTAATTTGACAACATAACTTGACCGATAACCACTCAACTCATCATTGACCAATGACTTACAAGAAATCCTATTTCAATCAGCACTATTTACAAGAAAACACAACACTTTGGCACATCACACTTCAGCTGCGCAACTCTGATCATCCATCTTAATTCACCGTCCTCATTAGAGTTTCTATCAACTTATAATTTACAAGCTTTACCCGAGCCTCAATTTTTTTCCTCAACATTAAACGCTTTCTACATCATCGAGATAGTAAAATAAGTCTATAACATCCAATACAATTCCATCTAATATCAACAAGAGATTAAGAGTGATCAAGTCCTTAATTTGTCAATAAATATCCGACAATCGTAATGGAGTATAACCATTATTACAAACTACAAAATGTTCATTCAGAAATTGCACTCACACCACCAAAAGCATCATAGTTCAACATCTGCAAAACCATCTGAATCCGCTAATACCGACGTCTTACAACTTCATACTACCACACGCCTTGTGATACTATCAGAACAAAATTCCCTTGTGCTATCATCATCAGCACTCCTCATTTTTGAAGTTATGCTCTTCGTACTTCTAACAACTGCAACAACTCTTATAATTACTTACTAACAATCCATAACAAGATCTATAATAATCCTACACTTAATCATTGTCCCTTCGTCAACAGTTTACACGATATCTACTCAAACAGACAATTTCATTTCTTTCCAACATAATCCTGCCACCAATAAATTTGTTACAGATGCTGCCACTATTTTTATAAGAAAATTCATGTCGTTAGCTTTCCAACGCTTCAAACGGAACTCAAATCGGACGTCTAGAACTCCAGTTATGAATTTTCGAAGTTTCACAACGATTCAGAAATTTTCCTGCGTTTTGCTTACGGAAATTTCACTCAAAAACTCATTCTCTTCAACTTAATCACTTTCCAGACAGTCCTTAACATAACTCCTCGCTCCCAAACTTTTTATAACTCGAGAGCCAATTCTTTCGGTGAACTTCAGTTTCCGAAACACCAAGATAACAATCCTCTCTGCAACTTCCAACTAAAACACATCTGAGAAGCAACGCTTCTCCCCCAGTTTCCTCAAACTAATACCTGCAACAACCAGAAAACAACAAGTACTGACAGTGTTTCACACACTTGTCGCGTACAGAGGAATAAATAACATTAGACGACTCTGGCCGGACAGACCGACCTGCTCTGATACCACTAATGTAACACCCCATTTTCTACCCGACATTTATATTAAAAATCAGAGTGCTAAAATTTTCAAACATAAAATAGGATGTCACATTTCAACATAAAACAACAAAGCAACCTGTATTTCTTTTAATATGATACATAGCATTCGGCTGAACAACTCACAACATATTTATTCATAGGAACATAACAACCTTTTTAATATTAAAACCACAGAATTACAACTTCCAACTTATAGATCAGTTAGCAACTTTATTCAACTAAAACATCGTTCAATTTATAATTATTCAACAATTAGTAATAACAGCAACTTAGAAACAACACATAAACATCTCCCGAGTGCTACGTATCAGAGCAAGACCAACTCGAACTAACAGTAACTAAGGACTTCATAAAGTTACTTCACTTCCACAGCTATTCTTGAGTACCTGCTCAATTACCCATAATAGGTAACATCATTACAGAAGGGGTGAGATATCCAACAATATAAGCAATCGTATGATAAATAATATATTAAGATTAGATCATACAATATCATCACTTCATACTTATTCAAACAACAGTTATAATAACAAATAACAACAACGGTTATAATAATTATTTACCAACAACAATTAACAATATTCAGTAACAAGTATAACAACAATTAGCAATAACAACTATAGCAATAGTTATAATAATTATTTCACAATTTAAATCATCATAACTTAATAACAACAACCACTTATAACAACAACAACTTACAATAACGACAATTTATATCAACAACACCAACAACGTAATAACAACAACAACAACGAAACAACAACAACAACTTCAAATGCGACTCAATTGTGCAAATGCATGTGGTACCATTTGGAGTAAAACTCCCAACTTAAACATATGCCAGGTTATCGAGGCATTTCAACAAGGCGTAAGCCTTCAACGTGGTGCCATTAAGGCCAAGGCATAAGCCTTCAACTTTTCAACGTGATGCCATCAAGGCCAACTTAAACAATGCAAATGTATGCATGCAACAACAACCACAACGTCACAACACAATAATGCAACAACCACAAACAACTTAATCAACCTTGGTCATAAGACCTGCAACTTAATCAACGCATTATCAATAACTTAAACAACATTGGTCATAAGACCTGCAACTTAATCAACGTATCAACAACAACCAGAACGGCAGCAACGAAAACAACAACTTAAACATGCATCAATTGCATCAACTTAATCATTACAAAACAACCCCTAAACATCTAGGTACTAATTCTTCAATTCTACTATTCGTTAATTATATTATTAAATCCAATTATGCTACTAATTCAGCCTGCTACATATATTATCGTTATTACTACTGCTATTTCTTCTTCACACTAATTCCATCTTTATACAAAATCCATTAACTACATATCTCATCACTAAGAATCATCACTATAATTTCTACTAATTATATTAATCAATTCCAACGGTATAATATTCTAATTAATTTAAACCAATTTCTTCACTAATAATAATTATAATTCTTCTCAAGTTAATCCTACTAAGGCTTGATCCCAACAACCAACATAAAACATCAACAGCCAAAAATCAAAACATATTTCTAACACTCGTATAGCACGCGCCGCGAACCTCTCTTTGCGCCGCGAACACCACAGAAACCTTCAGTTTGCGCCGCGTCCAAACCTTGGCACTTACCTGCGCTGACAGCATCTTCCAACAAAATTAAAACTCAATTTTCTTCCTTCGATTCCAGTACAATTCAATTTCGACCATCACAGGAACATAGCAATATTATAGTTATACTCCACCAACATCTAGCAATTTTCTATAACTAATTCCTCAATAATAATAATTATAAACCCTAGGTTAATTTCCCGCAATCATTGATTGAACTTTTATAACCTTATTCACCAACGTCAATCAATTTCAACATTCAACAATACAATCACAACACACAAAATAGAGGCAATCATACAACCATAACCCCCACATATCATTCATCATAATCCCGTTTATAGAGTTAGAACCCCACCCTTACCTTGGATATGAGATTGCTTTACTCTCCCGGTTGTCATAGCTTATGCCGCCGCTTCCAACTATTCTTCGAAAATCTTTTCTAACAACGTGCATAGACGCACCAAAAACCTGTTCGGAAATCGCTTTGTCAGACGAACTTAAAAACTTCAAAATGAAAATCCCTCCGGTCAGAAGTTACCTCTACGAGTCTGGAACGTTGTGTCTAAGAACCACGACGATCCAACGGTTGGATTGGGAGAAACGTCCGTTTTACTAAGGTGTCTCACTGCAGAAACTTGCTGCTAAAATTGGACTTCCTCTAGCTTTTCTCTTCCGCCATGGCTCTCTTCTTCACCTCTCCTCTTTCTCCAACTTTTCTTCTTTCTCCACGTCTACTGAGACCTAACTTCTCTTCTTATTTCCTTTATTTTATTATAATTATTATTATAATTATAATCTTCATTTGGGCTTACTAATTAACACCTCCATGATTACTATCACCAACGCAACGTCTAAGCTCACTTAAATAAAACACTCTCATAATCCATAATATTAATTCTATTATTATTTCTCTCCACCAAATTGACTAACTACCGACTATAAAATAAATCGTCCGAACCACCAACCCAACATATTCAATATCATTCTCTATGGCTTAAATCAACTTAAATTAATAATAGTCCATTAGAGTAATATTATCTCTAATATTATTCTCCGATTAAACCGACTAATTTCTCGATCATTAATTTATCCGCCCAGCACAACGTATAAATTCGAATTACGCCTCTTATAATAATATCAATAATTCTAACTTCGACTAATTCCAACAAATAATTTCCTTATACAATTTAATTAAATAAATAATTAAATTCCGGGTGTTACAGAGGTAGGTTCTAAATCATAAGAATCACAGGCCATGTGCTATGCGAGATACTTTGAATACCATGCGGGTTCATTCCATCAGTAGACAATGACAAGCGAAGGTTTCTTGCTTTTTTCCAAATTCAGGATAATCAGTATCAACATTCATCCACTATGGTGAGTCTGCCGGATGTCGCAACTTTCCATCAATAATTCTTTCATCTGCATGCCAAGTCAAGTGTCTTGAATCGGTTTCACTACGATACATGCGTCCAAATCTTGGAATTATAGGAAAATACCATAAGACTTTGGCCGGAGACAACTTTTTCTTATATCGAGGGGCACCGCATTTAGGACACTCATTCAACGCTGCATACTCGTTTCGAAACAAAACGCAATCGTTTGGACATGCATGTATCTTATCATAGCTCATGCCAATAGAGGACAACATCTTTTTGGCCTCATACGTTCGATTGGGAAGAACATTATCATCTGGTAGCATATCTTTCATAAGGGCTAATAACTCTGTGAAACTTTTATCAGACCATCCATTGTCCGCCTTTAAGTTGTACAACTTTAACACCGCAGACAATCTTGTGAATTTTGTACAACCATCATACAACGGTTTCTCTGCATCGCTTACCAACCTCTCGAACATTTTGGGACAATCCTCAAGATCTTCTTCAAGCGCTTCTGCAATCTCTTCGACTCGATCATAATCATATGTGTCTGTGCAATCGTCGTTTGAAGCATACTTCATATTACACCTCGACTCAACATTCCCGTTACTTTTCTCACCATGCATTGTCCAACATGTATAACCTCTATCAATTCCAAACCGTAGTAAATGCGATGCCAACTTATTCCCGTCAACCTTACCCCCATAACAGCAACCCAAGCAAGGACACGCCATTCGAATCGGGTCTTCGGTGTGCGCAATCGCAAACTTAACGAATTCCCATACCCCTTTCTCGTACTCTTTCGACAATCGGTTTGAATTCATCCATATTTTATCCATGTCTTAATTAAGCTAAACAAATGCTTTTGCTTCTTGGTTTCTCTATCAGGTACTAAGGAATTCTGTCAAGATAAGAAATAGCTATCATCATTATGTCTTGATCAGAATACCTAATGAGATCCTATAAAGTGTGAATAATAGAAATAAATCTTGTCAAACCACTCAAGTCTTGAAATAGAATGTTATGCAACTATAGTACAAAAATATACTACTGTGAATAAGCAACACTTAAGCAATACCTAATGAGATCCTATAGCTTTCATATTGGTTAAGTTGGTAGTTAGCTAAAGATAGGAAGTTACAGTTGTCTCGATTGTTTGAGTCTCTAAAAGAAGACAGTACCTTATTTCAGCCTACCCCCGATTTCTTGAAGAAGACATTACCTTATTTCAAGGTAATATAAGTCCACAAACCAAAAAACTGATTGAGAGACACTAAATTGAAATTAAATAGAACCATAAACAATAAACTATAAGCAGAAAACAACAAACTATAAGCAAGAAGAAAGGGCTAGTAACCTGAGTTGGACTTGATGTGGGAGACGGGTAGGTTTGAATCGGCGTTGTACAAGTAGAAACCAGAGGCTTCAAAGTAACTGTAAAATTAAACACACACGATGTATTTAAATACACCACTACTAACACAATATCAAAAAAAAACCCAATCTAGAACTCAATTATTTAAAATGATATGAAATCAATTATCAATTAGCTAGTAACTACAAACACCCGAATTTACAAAACCGAAATGCTCAAATATGTTCTAGACTCAATTAGCTAGAACTCGATTTTTGAAAAATGCAGTAAGTAGTTCATATGTTCTACATTTTTCGAATTTACAAAACCGAAATGCTCAAATATTTGGTTCTAGAAAAGTATGCTTAAAATGATTTTATTACGTGTTAGATTGAACATATTAAAGTTAGTTTCTATACTGCAAAATATCTAGATGCTTTGGCTAGAGTTTTCATTTCAAAATATTATAACCTCCTCCTTAGACTTGAGACCGGTACACAATTGGAACTTAGCAAATTCAAAAAATTTACACTGTTTCATAAACCTTTTATTGCAAATAAAATTCTGAATATGCCTCGGTATGAGACAACAATTTTGATCCTCACAGACTGTAAAATCTATCAAAACATATCCCACAGACCCTAATATACAAACAAAGCAAAACTTACAAGGCTTTGACTATTTCAACTATTTCTGTAACAGCCCGAATTTTATTATCTGACTAATTAAATTAAATAAGGATTTATTTACTTAATTTGGACGAAGTTTGATAATTAATTGGATCGTCGGTGTTATTGAGAAACATGTTCGGATTATTAAGTGAAGTTGGAATTTATTCGGTTAATCGAAGAATTAATAAAGTGGAGTATGTAGAGAAATAATATTAGAAATAATATTATTATTGGATTTTATTTATTTGAGATAAAGTCGGATTTAATTGGATTAATCGGAAAATAATATTAAGGGTAATAATATTATTTGTTGGAGCATAATTATTTATTTGACTACTATATTTTATGATTGGGCCTAATTAGTTAGGAAGTAGAATTATTTGGGTAAGCCCAATATAATAAATAAAGATAGTAAGAAGGGAAATGGGGTAGAGGAGACTCATTTTTTTTTTCTGGTTTGAAGAATAGAAGTGGAGGAGAGGAACAAGAAGAGAAAAGTTAGGGTTTTGGAGGAGAAATCAAGAGGTAAGGGGGAGAATCCCTAATCATTATGGGCTAGTATAATGGGGTAAATGGTAGATTAACATGTTTATAAATGTTCATAAATGAATCTTATAAAATAGGTGTTTCTTTTAATTCTGATTTGTATGTTAAAAATCTGTAGAAGAAATAAAATTGGAAATTAAGTTAATGCCGGAGTGATTACATTTGTATTCATATAAGTATGAAACGTAATGAGATTGAAGTGAAGGAGTGAGACGCCGAATGATGTCACTCCAGGGTATGGATGACGGACGGAAGTTTGCTGGCGGGGCAAGACTGGTTATCATGTTCTGCTGGAAATGTGTCTGTTTCATTTTCACTTATTTCACTCATTTATTTACTTGATTGTGGTGTTACTTTAGTCAATTCCAACATGAATCTCTACTATATTAATTGCTGGGAAACGTGTAGCCATTAGCCAATCAGACAAGGACCGTATCACATGGTGTGGATAGAAATGTTACTGTTGTAGCTTAATTGGCCAATTAGAGAACACATTGAGTACATGAATTCCCTTGCACATACTGAGATGACACGCCACTTAGCTACTCCTTGGCCAAAATGAAAAATTAGTCACTAACCTACCTTAGTGGACAGGATACGCTACAGGTAGTAGCTTTAGTCACATGACAATTGAACCAACATTTCTATTAATTGAATATACTCCTGTGAACTTACTATTAGTCAATAAAAAAAGGTGAGGCACCAATATACTTAGTGGTAAAAAGTGCTACTATTATTAGTTATTTGTTCAAGTACTAATGTGAACCATAGTATGTATATATTTAAATGGAAAATGCTGCGGTGGAATTGCTGTTGGTCAAATGAAGACATGAGACACCAACATGATTTATTGATAGAAAAAGCTATTGTTACTAGCCATATTATATTCATTTTTTATATCTCATTTCATTTCTTGCTGTTATGCTGTTTGCTTCGGTTTCCTATATATGCTCTGTTAAATAATATATGAAGGTATATATTGTAGAAAGGGAACCACTATAATGAAATAAAACTAGTGTAGAAATGAAATATAATTGTTACAGTAGCATCTAGAAAACAAAATAAATACAAAATAGTCTCGTTTAACCGAATAGCGAAATTAAGCGGTATATTTAGTTGTCCGGAATTTGATGAAAATTTACGTGATAGCTAAGTTTAATTAGTAGATTAACATGGTGGTGTTAATTTGATGAAAATGTGATATTTACGAACCGACCAAAATAGTGTGGATTTAGATATCTTTTATATTAAATATTAGTTTTAGGAATAAAAAAAATGAATTAGTAACTTAGAATAAATGAAGTGTAATTATTAATTAGTTGATTTAATTAATAGTTAAATTAATTGCAATGAGTTTAATTGATTGGAATATATTTGAAGTTGGATCAATTATTCGGTTTGTCGGTAAATTACGGTATTTTGAGGATTTGTCCGTAATTGTGTTTTGTCTTGATTATGTATGTTGAGAAATACATATTTTCATGTCAATGATGTTGTGCTAATATCGATTCTCTCTGAGTAGTTAGTTAATATTAATTCTAATAATTAATTGCTTGACGTTGAAAGTGTGTGTTCATGTATAATTGGTAAAATGAGAATTAACATGAGATAGTATGGTTACTAGTGTTAATTGGATTGTGTGAATCGTAATTGATTAATTGGCCTCTTATATGTTAATGATATGTGTGTGTGTGTTGTGAATGTTGTGTACAATTGTTGGATAATTCATAGAGTTGAATTATTGTGATATGCGGAAAGTTAAGATGGTAGAGATGATCTTAATTGCATATATTTGTGATATTGTACATACATTCATATCATGGATGCCTTGAAACAAAGGTGGTTTGCTTTGAAACAAAAGCGAGGCTTAGATTCTAGAGTGAATCGGAGGCGGTAAACTATATGTTTACACTTTGGTGGGCTTTGGTCTTGTCCGGATCGGAAGCGTGGCTTGGATTCTAGATATTGAATCGGAAAGCGGTGAAACTTTGGGTTCACAATTCGGTACCACATGCATAGCGTCACATATCTTGCATTGAGTCACATTAAAGTTTATGCGATAATTGAGTATGTGAAGTTGATGTAGTTGTGATGTGTGTATGAGTTTGATAATTGAAACGAGTGAAGTTTGAATATATGTTTGATAAAATGTGTGAATATGTGATAACTATGATTGTGTACTTAATTGAGAATATAATAGTAGAATTGAAATATTATACTATTCAAGCTTGTTGTGTACTCGATAACATGTGAAATATGGGTTGATTACTATTATCTACATGGTTATACATAGTATGATTAATTACTTGAAGTGTTGATTTAACCATTGTATTCCGTTATACTTTCTTCATAATGATTCGTATTCTCACCCTTCTGTTTTAATGTTGCCCTTGTTTGGCGACATGCAGGTTCTGGAGTTTAGTAGCTCGTGCGCAATCTAGCCGGAGTTTTCTTCCGTGTTTGTTGGAGATTAGGTAGTGAGTCGATGCTCTGGTCATGTAACATTGGGTAGACTAGTCGTGTTGAACTCATGTTCTATTAGGTTATGTATTATGTTTATGACTTGAGAACTTGTTATTTGACTACTTGTTGTTTGAGAGGCTCTCAAGCCAAATATTCTGATTATGATTTATTTTATGTTGAGATGATTATTGAGATATGATCATGGTATGGGACATGAATCATTTTATGAAATACATGAGTATTTTAGTATTTTCCGCTGTGAATGCATAATTTGTGTGAATTGTAATTAAATTTTTAGGTGTTATTTGAAATGACCAGGTGTATCGTATATTGTAGATAAATGTTGTCGGTTTTTTTAGGTTTTTAGTTCTTCTAAAAGCATCGATGTGACGCCCTTACGAATTATATGCATGCTATTCTCTGATTATATGTTAAATAATTTGGGGTATAAATAGGGGTGTTACAATTTCAATATTAGAAACTTGTAATACATTTAGTTTTTATATTCTAATTTTATACGTTGTTTTTTATTTCTGGTGATTCCGACATCATTAAGTCAATTCCTGAGCATTGAGAAATTTTGTCCATGCAATTTTTGTTTCATTGTGTTGAACAGAGCAAACAAAGCAAAACTCAGCAAAACAATGTATCAAAACATATGCCACAGACCCTAATATACAAACAAAGCAAAACAGGGTTTGAAACCTCACACTCTCATCCTTGCTACCTCACTTTCATCTTCAACCTCACATTTCCAGAATTAGGGTTTCAAATAACAACGAAATAGTGAAAGATGATAGAAGATTTACCTCCAAATGAATTCAAAGTTGTTGTTGCTGAGAGGAGATGTTGAGAACGAACGGCGCCGGCTGTGAACGAAGAAGAAAACGAACGGCGACGGCGAACAGAAGGCAAGAAGAACGATGAAGAACGAACGACGATGGCCCTGTGGAGGTTGGCGGCGGCGGTGTCTTGTGAAGAATAGTGACTTCGTCTTTGTGAAGAAAAACAGTGAAGAAACGATGAAGAATGAAATAAAAAACGCGTTTGTTTTAATTTGTTTTAAAATTTTTAATTTTAAAATGAGTTACGCCAGCGCTTTTCAAAAGCGCTTTCATAGGTATACATATACCGGCGTTTTTTCCCTAAAAGCGCTTTCGTACCATATACCTAATGTGCCATATACCAGCGCTTTTAGAAAACGCTCTCGTACCCCCCCCCCCCCCTTTACCAGCGCTTTCTAGAAAGCGCTCTCGTAACCCCCCCCCCCCCCTTTACCAGCGCTTTCTAGAAAGCGCTCTCGTACCCCCCCCCCCCCCCCTTGCCAGCACTTTTTTCCCTTATTTTTTTTTTTTGTTTTTTGCACAACCTATAGCAGCGCTTTTCTCAAAAGCGCTTTCGTAGATGCGCTTCTAAAAGACAAATTTGTTGTAGTGCGATTGACATTTATTCACATATAATATCACAACGGTTATTAGGAATAATCGTTAAAGAGCGCGCATTTTCCTGTTTACAGAGCCGACCCTAGGATAGGCCATCAAGGCTACCACCTAGGGCCTCACATTTTTTATTTTATTGTTTTATAATTTTAATTAATTGATTTTGTAGAAAAAAAGTTAAGTTATTTTATATACTAATTAAATAATAATATTTATATATGTAGTGTTTGATTTGTTAGTTTAAAAATTATATGTATAAATGATAAAATTTTGAGTTTTTTAAATATAATAGAGTATTTAATATCTAAGTATTTTTTTATATTATAACATTATTTTTCAAGTATAATTTTATTAAATGTTAAAAAAATGGATGAGTTAATTTTATTATCAATTATTATTAAATGAAATTGATTATAATAATTTAATGACTTTACTTTTAAAAAATCTAAATTAAACTGATTTAAAAAATATTTTTATTATTTTAAAAATATTCAATTTTAAATTTCGCATATATTATCACACGCTACATAACAATGTCTGATCCTGCGTGATTATATATTTTTTCAACCGTTGTTAAATGTTTTTCCGTAGTAGTGATTGCATGTGTCCTCTTTCTTATCACTGGAGACCACAACCACGGCATCAAAATACCTTTCACAATTTTCTATTTCAGTACCGAATAATCATATTTCTAGGCATGTATGCATTTTGTTATTTTATATTGTTAATTACTTGAGATTAAAAATATCGCACTGAGTGTAAATTAAATTTACACAATTATTCAATATAATTATAACATTCAACCATGTCATATGAATATTTTAAAATTAAAAGTGTAACTTGTCAGAATACATGTCAGTGATTGGTTGGCAGTATAAAAATACTTTACACTGTCCGTGTATGCTCTTTTTTGTCTAATTAATTTGAAGTAAATTCTTAGATATTTATGATAATTAATTTTAAGTAAATTCTTAGATATTTATGATAAGTAATTGGATATTGATACCTTTAGTGCAAATTAGTTTAGAATTTGAATCAATTTTAAAATAAAATAATTGTGAAAAATGACATGTCATTGAATAATAATATTTAGTTGGAAAAGAATATTGGTACCCAACTAAATTCGGTAGGAAGTATTCACCTTAATTTTAATGTTGTGTTTGTTAAAAAAAAGGTAAAGCATTATATATTATTCATTTATTGATATATTCTATAAATTTTAACAAATGAATATCATTTTGATTCTAATCACAAAATTAGATAAATCTTTGCGTAGTATTATTTCCATTGACAGTATAGGAAACTTCTATGCGTGTGTTTAATTTCTTTTTCATTTTGTCTCTTTCGTTCTTATCTTTCGAAACTAGAAAGAAATATCATAATGTAACACTCACATGGTCATTAAAAATATCACAAATTGAGAAGAATTTTCTCTTTTAGTGAGATCTTTAAAACGGTCATTTTAAAAACTAATAAATAAAAAAATATTTTCTCAAATGCCATTCTTCTCTTTTGTTTTTTAACTATGGATAGTCAAAGATATAATACCAACGTGAGAGGCCTAATTTAACCATATTGACTACTACGTTAAATTAAAATTTTTACATTTTCCTTCCATGATATTTTACTCTTTTTTTTATATATAATGCCTTTATAACTGAAAATGAGCTACATAAATTTCATTTATTCTGAGTCATGGAGTTTCAAACTTTGGTATTAACGTATTTTATAGTGGCTTTGTTTGTTGTTGTTGTTGAACCTGGGAATGGTGCAGGTTTTGTTGAAAGAAAAGGCACTCATTTTATTCTAAATGGGAAACCACATTATGTGAATGGATTCAATTCTTATTGGTTAATGAACCTTGCATCTGACCCATCTACAAGATCTAAGGTTACTTCAACTTTCCAACAAGCTTCTCTAAATGGTTTAAATCTAGGAAGAACATGGGCTTTCAATGAAGGATTTCTTCAAACCTCTCCCGGTTCTTACGACGAAAATGCCTTCAAGGTAATCTTGTTTTTTATTTTGGTATACCAGTAACTAGCTTAATCATATATATACAAAATTCAATATGTTCAAATTCTGTGTATGTAGGGTTTGGATTTTGTGATATCAGAGGCAAAAAAATATGGAGTGCAACTTATACTAAGTTTGGTGAATAATTGGAAAGAGTTTGGAGGAAAAATTAAATATGTTCAATGGGCTAAAGAACGTGGCCAAAATGTAATAAATGATGATGACTTTTTTTCCCATCCTGTTGTTAAACAATACTACAAAAATCATGTTAGGGTACGTACCATTATTTTATAGTATACCTATTTGCTACTTTACTTTGCAGGAAAATACAAGAAAATTAAACCAATGTAAATTTTAACATTTTTTTTTTTGGCGATTGATTGCAGACAGTGCTGACAAGAAAGAACACAATAAATGGTATTTTATACAAAGATGATCAAACTATATTCGCATGGGAGCTTATGAATGAACCTCGTTTAAATAGCTCTGGAAAATCAATTCAGGTTCTTTTCATTTTCATTTTTTTTTGGCAGAATTTAAGACTGATGTTACTGCATAACTATCAACTATACTGATTTTTATTAGTACTTCACATATATGCATTCCCTTTGACAAATAATCTGGCATTAATTATTGTAGAATTGGATAAATGAGATGGCGAGTTATGTGAAATCCATTGACAACAACCATTTACTGGAAATAGGACTTGAAGGGTTCTACGGTGAAACAAAGAAGCAGTTCAATCCCGATTCACTTTTAGTCGGAACCGATTTTATATCCAACAATCAGATTCCTCAAATTGATTTTGCAACCATTCACTTGTATCCTGAGCAATGGTATCACTATTTAAACATGATTTAGAATGAACATAATGCATGTTTTATTTTATCTCTCATTCACCACAAAACCCTAATGTATTTATTCATGCAGGTTGATAAACTCAAACGAGACAACCCAGAGTGCATTTGTTGAGAAATGGATAGAAGTTCATATTCAGGATGCAAATACTGTTTTAGGAAAGCCAATTATTGTTTCAGAGTTTGGAAAGTCTTCAAAGTCAGCTGGATATAGCTTAGATAAAAGGGATGATTACTATAAGAAAATATATAGTATTATATCTGCAAGTGCTACTAGTGGAGGCTCTTGTGCAGGAGGGATTTTCTGGCAACTTTTATCTCAAGGAATGGATAGTTATGGAGATGGTTACGAAGTTATTTTGGAGAATAGTCCTTCAACTGCACAGATCATCAAACAGCAATCTACTAAGATGTCAAATATCACAATGTAACATATCATTATATCATAGAAAAGAATTATCAAAAATATACTTTTTTTAGCAATAAATATTCCACTCATAGTTACTCTTGGTTGCCTTCCCAAAAAAATTTATAAGCAAAAGGATTGAGTTAAAGGGAATACAAGGGATACTCAGTAGATTATTCCTGACGGAGTTCGCCTCCAAAACACCATCTATGACAATCCAAGTGCAAATAGAGTTCAAACACGCATAGCTATGGAGCAAGAGAAGAGCAGATGAGGAAAGGATCCCTATTCTGGCCAAAGCGTCTCACTGTGAATAGGAATTAGTTTGTTCCTAGAATAAGGGTTTGATCCTAGAATAAGCGTATCAAATGAGAACTTTGGTTATTATGAGAACTTTTAATAATGACCCTACGATTTAAAATCAATGCTTCAAATTTCACTTAAATTTTAAGAGACAATAATTAATAGTTAGATTCTAGTTTAAATACATATCACATAAATGCATATCTGAGCATTGATTTTAAATCGTATGGTTATTATTAAAAGTTCTCAGTTCTCATAATAACCAAAGTTCTCATTTGATATGTCTCATATATATATATATATATATATATATATATATATATATATATATATATATATATATATATATATATATATATATATATATATATATATATATATATATATATGGGAGCATATCAAGTGAGAGCATTTTTAAATGAGAGATGAGAGGAATAAACATCAACCTTTAGATTCATCAAGAGAGAATGTTAATACATTAATGTGGCTATTAATTTCTCTCTCTTGATGAATTTGAAAGTTGATATTTATTCCTCTCATCCTCTCATTTAAAATTGCTCTCACTTGATATGCTCCCATATATATATATATATATATATATATATATATATATATATATATATATATATATATATATATATATATATATATATATATATATATATATATATATATGAGGAGGGATCAAATTACACCCGAAGAGTTACACCACGAGTTACACTCGTTCAATAACTACATCTCGAAATAATATTTTTTAAATTCAACCGTTGGATTGAAACATAATATCATATAGATCATTCCTATAAAGTTTGAGCTTAATCTATAATGATTTACTATGTCATTGAATAACATCAAAATTAACGTTATATGAAAGCTCACTTTGACGTTAATCTTTGGATATCTTGATGATATAGTAAATCATTATAGATTAAACTCAAACTTTATAGGTATGATCTATATGATATTATGTTTCAATCCAACGGTTGAATTTAAAAAATATCATTTCGAGATGTAGTTATTGAACGAGTGTAACTCGTGGTGTAACTCTTCGGGTGTAATTTAATCCCTCCTCTATATATATATATATATATATATATATATATATATATATATATATCTATATATATATATATATATATATATATAAAATAAAGTTTTCATAGTGTTTTTCAAAACACAGTTTATTCAAATGTCTTTTAGTCTCTCATATTTTAGCATGGTATCCAGAGCCTACTGAGAGACAACTCTTCCCCGTGCTTTACCCAATTGACCCACTGTCTTGCGGTGAGAAATTTTTGGTAAACCGTGTCTTAACTCCGGTTTGCCTTCCATACACTGTCGTGACTCATTCTGGCATCAGATTTTGAATTTCTCCTGTCAACACCAGACTACCGCCGTCATCTGCCGTCGCCGCTACTCTTTTTGGCGACCTTCCGGGCAAAAGCGCCTCCTTCAATCCGGCCAATCCCGACGATTTTTCCACCACTCCACTCGCCACCGTGCAACTATTCCAGATCCGGTCTCAGATTTTATCTTTCACTCACGGAAAACTGTGATCCAATTCAAATAGATCCGTTTTCACCTATTTCGCGTGATATTTTCTCTTTTCAGATACTCATGGCTACTCCTCAAAACTTTACGTCAAACTACGATGATTTTCTCAGTTAGTATCAGAACTCAAATTCTATTGCTTCAGTTACATACACTGGTAATCATTATGTTTGCCTCTCTCAATCATCTTCTCTTGGACCTTGGGTCCTTGATTTTGGTGCGTCTGATCATGTTACTGGTATTAAAAATCTTTTCTCTTCCCTCTCTACCTCAGGTTTCTTACCTACTATAACTTCTACCAATAGTTCCCAAACCCGATCTGAAGGGATTGGTACTATTCAAATTCTACCTTATCTCTATATTACTTATGTTCTCTATGTACCCAATTTAAACATTTAATTTACTTTCATTCGGTCGTTTAACTTGTTCTCTTGATTGTATTGTCACCTTCACTAAAAATAATGTTACCTTGCAGGATCGAAGTTAGGGACAAGCGATTGGTGTCGGATGTGAGTCTCAAGGCCTTTATTATCTTTCAGTGTCATCTCAAACATGCTCAGCCAAAGATTCTCCACTCACTATCCATGCTCAATTAGGTCATCACAATCTTCCTAAACTAAAAAAGTTGGTGCCAAGTTTATCGAAGGCATCTAATTTACATGGTGAGTCTTGTTAGTTAGGGAAACACACTCGTAGTCAATTTCCCAATCGATTCAATAAACGAGCTTTGTCCCCTTTTGCTTTAGTTTACTCTGATGTTTGGAGTCCCTCGCATACTGTCTCTACTCTTGAGTCTAGATACTTCGTCACCTTTATTGATGATTTTTTACGGTGCACGTGGTTATTTTTAATGAAAAATAAATTTGAATTATTTTTTATATTTGAACAATTTTATAAAGAAATAAAACTCAATCTGGTGCGTTTATTCGTACCTTAAGAAGTGATAATGCTCGTGAATAGTTATCCCAACAATTTTAAACTTTTATGTCCAGCAATGGTATTTTCCACCAAACATCTTGCCCTTATACACCTCAACGAAACGGTGTAGTTGAAAGCAAAAATCGGCTTCTCGTAAAAACCACTCGGACCCTCACGGTCTTGATAAACTATCAGCTCGATTACTAAAGTGTGTCTTTCTTGGTTATCATCGATCCCTAAAAGGTTATTGTTGTTATTCACATATTGTACAACAATACCTCGTATCGGCCGGTGTTACCTTCTTCGAGTTTGTTCCATATTTCAAGTCCCGTTAAGTAACTCTGGAATCCCTTTAGAAAATTACTCATACACCTCTTCTAGAAGACCCATTTGCCATTGTCCTCCACCATACTAGGGAACCTGACTCACTAGATACCCTTATGGTTGACCCCCCTACTTCTCGCCCACTTCAAACATATAAGCGTCGTCAATCCACATTTGTCACTTTCATACTTGTCCCTGAGGTCGTACTTGTCCCTAAGGTCGTACTTGTCCCTGAGGTCATTGCAGACTCTCCTCCGACATTCTCGCCATCACCGGATCTGATCCTACAACTTGAGTCTGATATTCTGATTTCCCTTCGAAAAAGTATACGTCAAACACGAAATCCTTCTCCACATTATATTGATTTATGTTATCATTGCCTTTCCCCCTTGCAGTATACTTGTTTTTCTTCTTTGTCTTCTGTTTCTATTCCTAAAACTCCAAGTGAAGCATTATCTCACCCTGAGTGGAGGAAAGCAATGATTGATGAAATGTGCGCTCTTCAAAGCAGTGCTACTTGGGAACTTGTTCCTCTACCCCCTGGGAAATCTTTAGTAGGTAGTCGTTGGCTTTATACATTGAAGGTTGATCCAGATAGTAAGATTGATCGATTTAAAACTCGCTTGGTAGCCAAAGGATACACTCAAATTTTTGGGTTGGATAATAGTGATACCTTCTCGCATGTAGCCAAGATGGCATCTGTTAGACTTCTTCTAGCCATTGCAGCCATTCGACATTGGCCTCTTCATCAACTTGACATCAAAAGTGCATTTTTACATGGTGATCTTGAAGAGGAAGTATATGGAGCAACCACCTGGGTTTGTTGCTCAGGGGGAGTCATTGGATATGGTGTGTAGGCTACACATGTCTCTTTATGGTCTTAAGCAATCTTTGGGAGCTTGGTTTGGCAGATTCACCATTGTAGTACAACCGTTTGGTATGATCCATAGTGAAGCTGATCAATATCTGCTTTTTTCGTCACTCAACCCAAGGGTGTATTTATCTTATTGTGTGTCTAGATGGTATTATCATAACTGGCAGTGATCAACAGGGAATACTCCAGTTGAAACAACATCTCTCGAATTAATTTCAAACAAAAGATCGTGGTAAACTCTACTATTTCTTGGGTATTAAGGTAGCTCAATCTAAAGATAGTTTGGTGATTTCTTAGCAGAAATATGTTATGGATATTTTGGAAGAAACAGATTTGTTAAATGCTAAACTAGCTTATACTCATACGGATACAAGTGCAAACTACTACCCAATCAGGGGGGCCTCTATATGACTCGGAAAGGTATAGGAGATTGGTTAGACAGTTGAATTATCTCACAGTCACTCGTTTGGACATTTCTTTTGCAGTCAGTGTGGTAAGCCAGTTCTTAAATTCCCCTTGTCAGGAACACATGGATGTTGTCATCCGGATTCTAAGATACATCACATGTGCTCCAAGAAAAGGTATAGTGTATGAAGATAAAGGATATACTCAGATAGTTGAATACTTAGATACTGATTGGGCATGGTCACTCATTGGTAAATAAGCCACTTCTGAGTATTGTGTACTTGTTGGAGGATATCTTATATCCTGGAAAAGTAAGAAACAAAACATAGTTGCAAACTTGTAATATCAAGCGCCGAGGCAGAGTATAGGGTCATGGCAATGGCAACATGTGAACTCATTTGGTTAAAATAGTTGCTTAAAGAACTTCAAATTGAAGAAGTAAGATAAATGACACTTGTTTGTGATAATCAAGTTGCATTGCGCATTGCTTCAAATCTAGTCTTCCATGAGAAGACCAAACATATTGAGATAAACTTTCACTTTGTCAAAGAGAAGATTGAATCATGCAACATCGTCACAATTCTTGTGAACTCTAATGATCAATTGGCAAATGTGGTAACAAAATCCATGCGAAATCTTAGAACTTATTATATATGTGACAAGTTTGGTGCTTTTGACTTATATGCTCAAGCTTGAGGGGGGGTGTTGATATTTGTAAATATAGTGTTAAGAATATTTGTATATAGAATAGTCTCACATCGACTATATCATATAGTTAGCTATAATTTCTCTATATATAATAAAGTCTCCGCAGTGCTTTCTAAAACACGGTTTATTCAAATATCTCTTCGTCTCTCGATTTTTAACATGTAAAGAGAAATGGCCCTAATCGAGTCTCTCGAATTTTAACATGTAAAGAGAAACGGCCCTAATTGAACATGATAAATCTTCATTCATAATGAAAATAGAAAAGGGAAAATCAAATTAATTTCTTTAATCAACTTTAATCAATAAATACGCATTTTAGTTATAGCATAATTTCCCTACTTTCCATGCCTCACTATAATCCACTACCAACATTTTCCTCAAAAAATTTACTTGACAATATTATTTTATATATTCGGTCGTGTACACAGCACAAGATTAACATTATAATTATTATCAACTAAAGTATAAATCAGAGTGGCATAAGCACAGCATGGGAATGGGGAAAAGGATTTCATACTAATCATATGATTCATATCAAGCTCTTGGGTAGAATCATAAAATAGATCCACCCCTCTACAGTTCAATGGATTGAAACTAGTAATTGAAGACAGACTGATTAATCTAATGAACTATACCTATAGTAAAATCTCGATGAAATAGAAATACAAAAAGGGATATTAAACGTCTCAAATTAGAGTGATCAATGAGTCCAGCGAGCGCAGGAAGCAAGTAAATGTTACTCCTCCAACAGTTATATGCTGTATGTACACCGACTTCAGAGCCAGCTTTTCATAACATACATGGTAGAACGCAAGAAGCTGACAGAAGTATACAATGGCTTTTGCCTACAACTTCTGGCGTGCAGTTCCCTAACTACCAAAACCCTTCTGTATTTTACAGCATTGGGAAAAAAGTTGTACATTACAAACTGCAAAACAGCAAGTGCCAACTATACATTGACATGATTATCAGCATTGCTACATTATTTATCAATTCTAAGATTGTTACATAGATGGCCAAGTTCAGGCCTTGCATCCATCCATGCAGTAAATTCAATATTGGAAGGAGCGGTGCAGTAAAGGTAAGATCTGAATGTGATGAGAAAAAAATACCGCCTGCAAACAAAGGTAATACGTAAAATGGAGGTAATCGCCAGTATTTAAATGCTAAAAAATAAAGCCACCATTTTCCGGACTGTCTTGTAGATATAACTAGATAGATAGAGTTGACAGTTTTATGAGATTAACATCTTACCAAATCTATCATTGAATTGGACTGAAACTATATCATGCTTATCATTCTCAAATATTTCAGATTATGCTAACAAGTGTCATAAAGCACGGAACAAGGAATCAACAATAACAAGTTTTACTGAAACCAAAGGATTGAAGGTTATACTCATCAATCAAAAAATAATTTTTTTAATTTTTTTAACTAATTCCCTATATAGCAATCATTAGCAAGACCCTTTCTATTTAACCATGCACGTGATGTTCAAAAAATTCATTAATCCAACATTGTTTAAATGTGATAAAATTAGCATATATGCCGTATATTATACTTCTTCAAGAAGCTTATTATTATATTAGTCATTTCATAGTATATTCCTGTTTAAATTTTATAGAATTCGGTTAAAAATAATTTAATAGTGCATCAACTCTAACAGCACTATTGACTGACTTAAAAAAACACTACCATTGGTTAATAATTAAAAGGAAAAGGGAAAATACAACTGGAAAGCAAGAATGTTTCAGTTGAATCTGAAGAATACCTCAAAGCCTTGATACCCATGTCCATAAGATAGGCACGTTCCTCATCATCACCGTCAGTAAACTTCTCAAATTCTTTACAATAATAAAGAATATCATCGCGTAGATGCCCGGCGCCTGCACATCTGTTGAACAAAGAAAATTTCAGTACCTCCAATAAAAATTAGGATATGCTGCCATATCAACCGTCCCTCAGTAAATTGTGCATCAGTTTACTAATTTCATAACCGCCAAAGAATATTTACAAAGGTAATAAGTAGGTCACTGACAATTCCTTTTCAGCCCAAGAAAATAGAATAGACATGGAGAATACTATTATTTTCAACAACACAAGTTCCTACATGAGAGAACAGAACCACCGCAGCATGCACTTTGATAATGATTAAGTTTCTTAACGTTAAATATCATTTAGTTAGCAAAGCTTTATGACCCCGGACATTGGTCCATAACCTGTCAATAACAATGCCAAGATCTGCATTGTTTTGGGCGTGAAGAATACTACCAGTCTATTAATCCCAACCATATCTGTTTCTAAATGTTTATATAAGTTATTATCATATAATTAGAAAAGCTTTATGATCAAATTCTGGTTAATAACCTGTCAATAACAATGTCAACGTCAGCTTTGCTTTGGGGACCATGTATAAGGACTCTTGTAAGGCTCAAAATGTCACGATAATCACCCATCTTGAGTGCTGCTTCATTAGAAGCTCGAGCAGGAAAGTTTTCTTCAGTCTCTGTATACTGCTGAGGACTAGGCAATGGCTGAGGGACTGGGGATGCAAAGTTTGCTTCTGCGCCGAGTCTAATACAGATAATGGCCATTGCATATGCAACTCCACCAAAACCAGTGTGTGATACAAAAAGATAACTCTCTGCAGAGCTACAAAAAGCAAGAGTTTAGAAGTATATTATTAATATTTAAAGAATTGTTTCAAGAGATTAAATCATGAATATACTGTTCCTAAACAATACGTAAACAGATGCCCATGGAATGTGATAAGAACAATGTCACTATTTCCCCTAACCTACCAGATAGAACCATCAATTATTGTTTAATGATGATCTAAAACATTACATGAACGGCAACAATTTCATCATGGAGAGATCGCAAGATCCCTCTCAGAAATTTAAGAAAACACCATTAAACTTTACAAAACGTGTGCCAATAACTTCCTCGTATTTAGTAGGAATACTTACTCATCTTTACAGCACTGGATTGCATCAACATCAGAGGCCAAAGCATCCCTCTCCCTCGTTAACGGTATCCTCTGATAGACAATATCATATCCCTCATCCTTTAGAGCAGAATAAACTTCTACAGTTGTTTTCACATCATCTGCTGAAGTCTTTTCCCAGTAACCAACAACATTAGACTGGTTTGTTGAAGGGTTATATTCTTCACGGTGAAACAGCATCAGCCCACCAGACTGTCTAATTTCAGCTATTATATCTTCTTTCAACCGTGTTTCCATGTGTTCCACCTGCATTGCAGTTACCATGAGTTGTACAACAAACCATGTTATGATATGATCAGATAGATACATGATAGTACAAGATGACACACCACAGGACCAGTGATTCCGACATGCTTGAGTGTATCGTAGGGTTTGTTTAACTCCCTTAGAACAAAGGGAGTGCCCTTGATATAGACAACTGCTTCCTCTCTCAGGTCAGTCAAAATTACTTTTCGAGCAGCTGAGGCTTTTGCTTTAGGAATAGCACCCAGATATTTTAGCATCTCCTTGGCACCAGAGATGGTTGGAGTCGCCATGCAATACACGGAGTATTCATCAACCTTGGGGAAAAAGCTTTTAGGCATTATATAATTTCACAAAATCTGCGACAAGAAAAATATGAAACATGCACGTCCGAGCATACACGCAAAGAACAAACCAGCTTTTGGACACAGATAATGCTCATCTATTACCCCATCCCTAAGCCAAATTTTTAGTTGCATCAATGAAAGCTACCACAAATGCATGATCACAAAGTTGACAATAGTTATTCTCTATAGCAGTCATGTATGTGAGCTTACCTTGTAAACATGCGGTGCGCCGTGTATTTGTATATGGCTAGAAGTTCTCTGACCGGGAAAGAAGTACATTTTTAGGATGGAGCCTTTTCCCAGAACTGAACCACTACGGGCCTTAACAAATGCCTCCATCACTGCATCTCCATGTTGAGACTCTTGTGGTGCTCTCAACTCTTCCTGCAATTAAAGTTGGCAAATTAGCTTAAGCTTAATATTATGTCAAGTTGGGGAGGGGGACAAATCACTTCAAGTAGAAAAGAGATTTACAGGAACAGTGAAAAATCGTCCCGGTCTCAATCGTATGCTCCATTTCATAGCCTGCACCTCTGGTTTCTGATGCAACCAATTCTTAAATGACACTTTGGATTCACCTTCTCCACAAAACCCATCAAATGCTTCACTTCCAAGATATGCTGCAAAAGCAATAAGACGGAAATACCGTTCCAAGTACTCAGCACCACGATTTAATGCAACCCTCCTTACCCTTTGCTCAACATGTTGTTGATTGAATACTTTCCTATATTCTAGAACGGCTTGGCGAATGTTTTGAAGTGCAGAACATCTATCAATAATACCATCTAAGGCCTCTCGGCACTCCACCCCATTATCAAAAAATGCTGTTATCTTCCATAACAAGAGGATGTCATTTATACCAAAAACATGCTTTTGTTTTTCATCTGTCTCTATTTGCAAATTATTGGGGGCACCAACATAACCCCCAGCTTCATCTCCACTTGAGAAACCGCCATCCACATCTTCCTGGATTACATTATCTCCCAGTATTTTAATAGGCCTCCCATAATCAATTCGATGTTTCACAAGGCAAGCTATGACAGTACCTGTGGTTGTTCTGCCCCTACCCATCTGAAATATGAATGACGCATTAGCAGTGAGAGATGAAAAGGAAAATAAGATACAAGAGAAGAGCCAATACACAAATATAGAAAGATATCCATAAAGAATACAACAAAAGATATGAAAGATTAAGAAACTACCTGACAATTGAAAACAAAAGCAGTGTCCTTTGTAGCAGAAGTAATATTAAAAGCCATTGTGTCAAAATCAGAACTTTTAGGAGCTTTTCCATCAGTGATAGGCACACGTGCATACTTTATGGGAAATCCATCAGCCTCCAAGCTTTTAAAAACTTCGAGTGGGGTTTGAATTACATCAGAGGTTACTTGCTCCCAAGCATCATATATCTGCCCATCATCTGTTTCATGAATAACCATTATGGCATTGTTATACTGCTCAGCTTCCCTTAAGATATCTTCTTTTAACCGGGCTTCCATTTTCTCCACCCTTTCACGCCCAATTCCCTACAAGACATTCACACAATTGGCATGAAAATTCCAAACTAACATAAAATTCAGAAAGGCATCAAATTGTACAAAAATTAAGAGAAAACCATACTTCCAAACCATGGATTATAAGTTTTTAAGTTTTATCTAACATAATATTAAGCGAAATGGTAATGTAATGACATAGTCAGATAATTGGTGAACACCATCTTAGAATTTGAGTTGGACCTAATTCATCCATACAAAACCAGCATCTTAGAATCTGGGTTAGACCTAATTCATCCTAAGGTAATAGAAGTTAGGTTGGGTTTGACACAACACAACCTTACAAAACTGGCTACTAAGAGGAGGGCTGCCCAAACTTTATAAGCACTACATAGGCCATATCTCTAGACAATGTGGGACTAAATCCACCCCTTCACACCCAACACAGTTGAAGATGATGGAGCCTACAATAAAGGCAACCCAAATGCCATAATAGGCGGCTAGGGGCGGACCACAACGAAGGTGAACTTTCCAGCATAAGGTGAGAACTATCTAGTATCTACCACTTATAAACACATGTTCAGTCATTTCTCATCTAATAAGGGACTCTTAACACATCTCCCCCACACCCAAGACTGAACACCTGACTCGAGTGCTCGATGGTGGTAACTTGATAGCAGGTGGCCTAATGGGTTTTTGTAAAGTGAGGAATACCCACCACTTGTAAATATAGATATAATTCATAATTCATCCAACGTAGGATTCGTAACACACCAAAAACTATAAAAAGAAAAAACAGCACACTAAGCATGCGTGATTTCCATGTGTGTGAACAAGACCAACACTATCCATTAAACTACACTACTTATCTAAATACAATATTTCTCACTTCAACTAGTACCTTCTTTTCGAAGATGGTGTCATATACTCTAACAGTACAACAAGCACAGCTGTGACATCCTATTGACACACTACAGGAAAAACTGTGAAGGCTGATTGGTGATGTATGAACCAGGGGATTGTAAGCCAGATGAAAAGTAAACTGTTCTGAATTCAATTCCTAGTTAGCAATACCCCTTTCTCAATTTAAAAGTTTATTGAAGAGATACCAAAGACTAAAAAGTAACTTTTACCGTGTATTCCCGCATGTTTTTGTACGGTCTTTCAACTTCACGGAGAACAAATGGTTTCCCATTGATGTAAATAACAGGTTCTTCTCTCATATTATGCCAAAGTACCGGGCGTCCACCTTTGGAGCTGCCAATCCTTCGAAGGACAGATCGAATACCCTCGATAGTTGGATTTGCAACTCCATAAACTGGAAAGCCAGGAACTTCTCTGAAATTAGGTGCCCCCTCCACTCTTTCAGGCAATCTTGGATTTTGACATCCAGGGCAATGATCACTTTTCAGAACAGTTTGACTTCCAAGTACCTCGCCATTTCTCGAGGCAGCAACCACGCCCATCTCAGAAGGACGGCCGTCAGTAGATTCAGCTATCTTATTTAGTGACGGTTTCAAACTGGAATATCCAAGTGCACCCATTGGATCTCTCCTCAGCAACCTGCAATGCAAATAGACGGCATATGAAATAAATTACGTGTGTATATCTTTAAAGAGCGCAAAATCAGCAATTCATCCAAATCAGATTGCAATCAAAATCCAATTGGGGAATAGTTATTCAATTATATGAAGGAAGAGAGTGTTTAAGAAAGTAATGATGGGTGAGGGTGAATAATACTATATTATTAGCAAGAGACTATAATGCAAATGCACTATATATCTGGAATTTTTCGGTGAATATAGACCACCGAAATCTCTAAACTATAAGGAAGTCTCCCCCGAGACCGTTTCCCGATAATTGATATAAGCCACAATATGAACAGAAAAAGTGGCCCAGTTCTTTCTTGGGTAACAGAATATTATGGAATCATAGTGTAAAGTCCTAATATATAGTGATTGACAAAATGTTTACACAGTTAGACAGACCATCATTTCCCATTTACTTTTGTTATAGATTTGTGTACCTGATGACCATTAAAGATCTACTGCAACGAATGTTTCATCCCTCAATATCAATATTAGATTAAGGAGCCCACAACCTTAGACAAAAAACTGAGAAAATATCTACTTTTGTTAATTTTAATGGATTGGGGAATGTAACTGATATTTGAAAGTAATTTAGATGGGTGTAATTTACATTTTTGACTGGTCAAGACTTACTTTTTGTCCAGCACTGTTGACATTTTTTTAAAATATAAAAGGCTAACTTGACAAAAAAAATGACTAACTTGATACGAGAAAAAAAGAAGATAAAAGACTATATTGATATGATAAATCAAGTTAAAGGACCCCTGGTGCAACTTTTCCTATAGAAATTCTAGCCCAAGGCCTTCTTTGGAGCCAACTTATCATTGGAATCCTTAAAGGGTAACTTTGAGACAACCAATAAGCTTTCAACTTACCAAATACTTCCTCATAAATCAACAGGTCTTCACTCAGAAAAGTTAATGGCAATCTGAGAACTACGCTAGCACATACATAATCCCTGGTGGTATGACTCAGTTGATTAATAAAAGTTTTTAGCCTAAGAGCAATATTGATATCAGGGATTTCTTTAATACCAGTGATGATGGCAAGGTACAGGGAAACTGGGACCTTGTATTGAACAAGACATCATGCCTCCAAGTAGAGGCAATCTCAGTTGCATTTTCAACTTTTTAATGCTGCATATATATGGCAGAAAACTGCTCCCTAGCCATAGCCAGTTTGACCCAATATAAATGGGAGTCATGGGACCCACTGTCCTAAAGAAAACTTTTATGTAAAAAAAGTTAAAGAAAAAAAACTTAAGACTATACACCGACTATTGGGAGGGAAAAAATAAGCAACCTGCGAATAATGCTGTAGAGCTCTGGCCTAGCTCTCATCCAGTCAGTAAAACTACTGTGGCTAGCAGACCTAGCTCGCAGTGCAGCCATTTCTGAATGTATGTATACAGCAAAACATATCAAAAAGTAGTATCTCTCCAAGTACTCTACAAAAAAAGAAAGTGATGCCTCCCTTTTCATCTCATCTGGTTGCCGCAGAATACTATTACGATAAGTGGCAATTGCTTCACGTAAGTTCTGGAACAAAAGCAAACAAGGATTAAAGGATGACTCGTCAGTTAATATATAAAAATCCAACTGCCACATACAAAGAAAAGAAATTTGCAACATCTAAGAAGCAGTCTAAACAACCAAGGAGTTTTCTTTCTTTTTTTTTTGTTTTTGCGAGGTGTCCCCACATTCTTAAGGTGTGAGACTAATCCTCGCTCAGGGTACTGAGGCTGTCCCTCCTTAAAAGTACTTCCTTGGAGGGATCGAAACAGATACCTGCATTGAGGCACACTTGTCAATGACTTTATCAACTTGTCTTTTCCCCTCAACACCACCCTGGAAGCAAGTAAACTAATTAGGACAAATAGAACATATTTTGCATCACCTAAAAGCAATATTAAAGTTTATACTAATACCTCTAGCACACGAATCAAGCTTCTTATGACAGTGTATTCTCCCCTTCGAATTGCCTCCTCAGAGTTAGGCATATGGTCTGGGACATTAGCCAGATATTGAGAAATTGTACCAACTGAGTTGCTTCTTGAAATCCCTATAATTTTAATTTTATAAATCAGAAATATATTGAAGAAAGAAAAAGAAAAAACTGAGACATGGGAGAACAAAGCTCAGAACTCATGAGGGACACAAAATAAAGCTTTAAAAAGTCTCAAACTAGAAAGATCAAGTTTGCAATGACCAAAATTTTTATTAATTAAGATAGGATTTAAATCCCACCAAGTGAAGCTTGAGCGGCTAAAAGCAAAAAGAAGCAAGCTTTCCAGCACAACAATATATCCAACTCAAGAAGCAGAGCTGGATGGAAGATAGATTCAAACATTTTGCTATTGGATATTCAACTGGTAATCCTATGATCTAAGCTGAACGACGGAGTAAAAATAAATGTATTGAAATTAGTAAAGAAATTCAGAATCATTGAGCATAAGCTCAAATATCTTTCTAATTAAACAACGGTTGTTCAGTACATACCCCTCAGTAATCAAATTTTCTTGGAACTAATGTATTGTGTATGCATGGGTAAAGATTTGTAAACAAATAGTCCTAACTTATTGTTCTAGTCCAGCCCATCAATGCTGAATCCAATGGGTGGGTTGAGTTTTTTCTCACGTGCATAATAGGTAATTGCTCTCTGGTCATGTGTTAGACCTGTTCATAGTCATATATGCTGATGCAGATGACAACCCTGTTCTCATTAGCTAGACAAGGACCCCGTAACCTAGAGGTAATATGAAAAAGAAATAAACTCTTCAGAAAAGACCTGAAAGGCTGTATTTCCATATTTGTACATTTTACAAGAAAGAAGCTAGAGAAATAGTTAGCTGATCTTCTACTGAGCTAATAAACTAAATCAGAACCCAGGTAGACATACCCAATACAGACAGGACAGACAGACTTGCTGATGTCTCATTGACAAATAAAATTAAAACTGCTACACAAACTTAAAAAGCTATTGACATTTTTATTTAAGCAAATGCTGAAAAGCTTGGTCATATCTATCGTATTGGTGTAGCAAAGCGCGTCTTAATTATTTTACTTTTAAATCATTAAACAAGGAAGTCTATATAGAAAAAATCAAACAAAATAAAATGCGTACCAGAAGCTCCAATTCGATTCAGATAAATCAAAGTCGCAATGACCATTCCAGTTGTAGTTCGTCCACGCCCCATTTGACAATTAAAAATTATCTCTGTATTTACATCAGCTTGTGAAATTTTATGAACCTAAAATGAACATGAAGAGTATCTAAGATGTGAAGCCAATAGTTTCAGAAAATTGAATGAGTTTTCTATGCATGATAACTTCTGCGACGTACCAAATAAAATCTAAAAGAAATATCTCATTCAGAAGCTTTCTTATTAAAAGAAATATTTAAAATTAACAAACTTACCAAAATATCAAAATCCTGTTCCTTTGGGGATTTTTCATCAGTTACAGGAACACGTTCGTAATCAACAAGATATCCTTCCACTTGTAATTCCTGGTACACCTACAGCCAAGAAAACAACTTTGCGGCATTTTGTTCAGAAAACTGGCTAAATAGCCTCACGCACACATTAAAGACAAGTTTCACCTATACCTCTAATGGTGTCTTCACAGAATTACACGACACTGATTCCCATTGGTCCACCATCTGACCGTCTGGCAGTTCATCAGTCACAAGAATCTTATTTCCATATCTGTTATGCCATTTTGAAAATAAGATTGTTTATCGTACGATAAATATTAGGGATAAAATACTGAAGGGGACCATGGATATACCTTGCAGCTTCATTCAGAATGTCTTCTTTCAAACGAGCTTCCATTTGTTCAACTCTTTCCCTATTAATTCCCTGATTGAGTACAAAATGCAAAACAATTAGAACCCAAACAAATTTCAGTTGAAAACTAACGAGTTCAATTCAACTCAATTACTATAATCCAATAGTAAAGACAGTTCGGAACCAAAACATACCCCCTCAGGCTCAAAGAGAAAAGACTAGAGCAAAATAAAGCAACAAGAACTCCACAATAACATACCGTATATTCAAGGTTGGAGAATGGTCTCTCCACATCACGCAACACAAATGGACGCCCATTAATGTACACAACCTGATTTTGAGAGAGTTAAAATTTAGAAGAGATGTCAAGTAGAATTTTAATGGAGCATCAATCATCATTTGCAGACCCAGAACGAAACACGTGTTTTTTGGTTGAGTGTTTAACAAACATAATTTTGAACAAACGCGGTTATGTAAAAATTGGTTTGGTAAAAATAAAAATTTAGTTTGAATTTCAGTTATTTGCGTCAGAACATTTTTACTCTAAATGCAAGTTTATTGGAAAAGTTAGGACAATTTTTTCAATTTAATACAAAAGCATATAACTGCTTCGAGTCAAACCAAAGTTTGTAGTTAGCGTCTATTCTGATTCCCGACCCAAGCAACAGAAAATTTCAGTAAGACATAATGAAGTAAAATCACTTTCGATATTCTACCTGCGGCGAATTGAACGTCATAATTTTAACAAGACTTTCGAACGCAAATAAATTGCAAATTACAGTGAAAATTATGAAGCGCACACACTGGAAATGCTACATCTGAACAACGACACTGGTAATCATTTGAAAAAATGAATAAATTAAACATAATCACAACTGTTAACACACTTTTTTACACTTTTTTTCAGAGGTGTCAGAGAATTCAATCCACTTTCATTTACATAGCATAGATGTCTAAAACCTAAATTTAAAGCTGAAAACCAGAGAATTACAAGAAAATGAACATGATATCAAAAAAAACGCCATCACTATTAAGTACATGCATAGCAAGAGTATTAAAAGTTAAACAAGAAAGTAAAGATACCGGTTCTTCACGCATGCTAATCCAAAGAACATGAACTTTCTTCCCTTCAGTTTCCGCACCAATGTGCTTAAGAACATTTCTGATTCCATCAATCGTCGGAATCGCAACACCGTGAACATGTAACGAATCAGCCTATAGTTAAAATTTCAAAATCGTTAGAAAGAATTACGAAAAGTGATAAAATCTGAGTGGTAGAGATGAAAGATAACAAAAACCTGACGATAATTGGGAGCTCCGTCGATATTCGGACGCAATCGCTTGTTCTGGCAACCAGGGAAATGGTCGCTTTTGAGAATGGTTTTCTTTCCAAGAACAGATCCTCCTCGCAACTTCATTACCTCCTCTGGCTCTTTCGGAATCGACATCTTGTTCCGATTCCGAAGATTTTCGCGCTTGAAAAACTCTCAATAGCTTGTTATTGTTGCTCTTCACTTCTTCTTCTTCTTCGTTTTCGTCTTCTTCTTCGTCTTCTTCACTGCTACAGATTCTGTTGCGATTACCTTCCACTTTTGCGTAATGTGATTTTTTTTTAATATTCGATTGCTATTCGTAGTTGAGAATTTGCACCGGTGTTAATGCTTTTTTTTCATTTCTATTGGACCAAATGTATATATAATTCACATTGTTTTTTTTGTTATTGATTATTAATTTTATTATTTAACCCTTCAAATAATTTTTTTTATGAAATGGGACTTCAAGTTCAAAGCAATGAATATTTAGCATTATTCTTTATTCCCTTTATTATTCCATTTCGAATGCACAGCAGCACAGAGCCAGTTTTTGGTTTGGATAGGGTCGTTTGGAGTTGTTTTTCAAAATATTTTCTTTTTTTTGTTCACGTGTTAAAATCAAATGTTAGTAAATATCCACCACAAAAAATATTTTTATCAACAGTATTGGAATAATATTTATAAAACGTGTTTATGTTAAAATGGTTATTGTCCAAAAAAAAAAATGATACCACATTGGTTGATTGGATCGTGATTGACAAATTATTATCCAACTTTATATTCAAGATATGAGTAATCTCCCATTTCATAACAAACAAACAAAAATTTATATGGGTAATGTCTATCATATGATCGCAACGTTCACCAAACAAATATATTTGAGTTTTTAAAACAATTCATCAAATCCAAAAAAATCAACAACTCAATTTAAATAATTAAATTATTATATATTTGCTGGTGTGTGATGATTCAGCGGCCTCTATGACTATGGTTATCCCAATCAAACTAGGTGCTCTATGATTTCCAACCTACATAAAAAAAATACTCTCCTATACTGAGGAGGATTAGATTAATTTGTGGTGATTTCGATGTAAGTAACTTATGTTGATGTTGGCTTCTTAGACAATATTTTTACTTGGGCTAATAATTAACTTGATAACAATTATATTCGATCTAGATTGGATAAATTCATAGTGACCGATAAGTAGAATAAAATAGTATACAAATTATTCTAATAACCATCTTTTTAGATATATCTTTATCATCATAACCCTATATTACTTCAATATAGTACTAACTTTGGTTATTCTCCTTTGGATTGTTTCAATTATGTGTAATTTGTTTTTTTTTTTTTGGATTGGTTGTAATGGGGTGAGAGTACCCCTGGCACTCTTTAATTAAATCAAATAACTTTGCGTATCTAAAAAATAACCATGTTTTTAAATATTTCTTAGGTCAGCAAACAACATCAACAAAATAAGGCCTAAATTTGAGAAGATATGGACCACTTATGAATAAAGCAAGAATATGATTAATTAAATTTGAAATACTACTAAAGAGGACTAAATCTCTAAGCTAACAACATATCACTAAATGAGGTCATGAGAAATTTGAAAATATGAAATTTTTTATTACACCTTATGTTTTTTAGCGCACCGCACGAAAATACGTAAGTGTTCCCAACTTTTAAAATGTATTTCCGGAAATATCCTTAACTAGGCCTTTCATGAACAAGACTCTATAAAAGAGCATGGAACTAACCGGAAATGCATTTACGGGAGGGAACCGTAGATGTATTGCCGGAAGCATACAACTGTAGATCATAGATTTGCCTAAGAAACCTTAGATATCACGCAGAAGTATTCCAAAAATGCACTTGAGGGAGGGACTTGTAGGTGTATTTCTGGAATGTGTTGACACAAATATGCGATGTCTCTTCCCACACTCTCTTTTCAGAAGGTCATTTTGAAACTCTCAAACTCAAAACCCTCTTAAAACTCCATTGTGCAAAAATATTTCCATTGTGCAAAAATTTCATCATAAATCAACAAGCAACAATCAAACATCATTGTTCAAAACTTCATCAACCAACAAAAATCAGAAACTGTAAGTGTTTTTTGAACTTTTTTGAGTTAATGTAGTTGCATATAGAAATTGAGTTTTATGTTAGATAATCAAAGTATTTTTAGTGTTTGCAAGCTTAGAAGTAGGAATAAACGTTTTAGTAAGGTTATTTTTACGATCAATGATCGTTTTTTTTATAATGGTAACTATGGTATTTATATTCATTTTGTAGTTAAAATATGTGAAACAGTGAAATTATGGTATGATGTTGTCTGCATAAATTTCAGAAATACGCATGCGGTTTCCTCCTGTAAATGCATCTTTGGAATTAACTAAAGTTTAACAAAAAAAATAGTGTGTTCGGAAATACACTTCCAAAAACGCAGGGGTAGTTTTGGATTTTCATAGGGTTATTTTCAATTACATAGGGTGAAATAAGAAAATCCATAAAAATATCCAAAGAAATGTGAAGAAGGTCCAAGAGAACCTTGACAAACTTAGAAAACAAATTCCAACAATTTGGAGCTTTCAAGAGAGTCTAGATGCTGAAAAGTATGTGGATATCAACCTCAAATTAGAGAAAATTTGGTAAAGCTAAAAGGCTAAAAGAGTTTGACTTCTAAAAGAAGACAAAAAATACAAAGTATATATAATATAAGAACATTCAATGTTCTAGAAAGCATGTTTATGCCCTTGCCTATGCTTCTGCCACGACATCAAACAAGGGGGTAGTGTTGTCCAAAATTTATTTATTCCAACTAATGACCTCATCCGGATGATTTCCAACTCTTTCCTTTTGGGTTATGCATCATGTTTATTTTCCAATCAACTTTTATGCATTATGTTTGCATTTTGTCTAACATCATTTAGTTACGCATTTGACTCACCAATTACATTGTTAAATCAACACACATTTATAATCATGATTTATTTTGGAACATCACTTGTAATGCCAATTCATGTTGCTCTTCTATTCATTATACTCTACGTTTGTCTTCTTCTCCCTCTTTCATCTCCTTCTTCTTCTTCTTTCATCTACCCTACTTCAATATTTGTTCATTTGCTTCATCAATTTATTTGTTAGGATTTACTCGTATTTCTTTAACAATTTCTGGTTTAATCTTCTTTCATTCACAAGTTCTACTTCATTGTATAGAAGCTTTCGGTTTTATTCAACTTCAAGTATATGTTAACGGTTTCTTTTATTTCGCTTAATGATACTCATTTTATCTTTTTACAACCTTTCTTATGATTTTGATTTCTATTCATTTTATAGAACAAATAAATGGCACGGCTCTTTGAGTGTATAAAGATATTAGTAATTGAAAAAAGTTGTGGAAAATTGTTGTTAAAATTCATCACAATGGGACTGTGCTTTATACCTTTGACGATAAAAGATTTAGTTTTCTCTCTGTAAACTGATGCATGTTATGATAATTGAATGCATGTTTCTTGGTTGTTCACCAACAACTTTTCCATACTCACACAATATAAGAGACAACATCAGTAAACATATCAAAATTATTATTCATATTTTTGTATTATTATCGGTCCTACACATGCATACACTTATCAAACTAATTAGCCAATATTTTTACTAGTTTATCTAAGTGTTTGATTAATTTATTGATTATGTCTTAATTTTAATTATTAATTAATTAGGTATTATAATAAATATAAAATATTTAGTTTAAATTGATTAAATGACTATTGACACTAAATATTTACGTAATATTTACGAGCAAAAATCAGACAAATCGGTGTAATTGTGAGCAAAAGTGAAGCCAGAGTGTGGAAGAAGTTAGCAAAAATAACTAAGAGGAACAAAGTTATGACTTAGTAAGAATTTAAAGAAAAAAAGGAATTTCGCCATTGGTTTTCTCGCGCTCGCGACACTTACATCATTGGCGCAATGATGTCACATCTTGGTCGCGATGACGCATGTTTCTACATGCGCGTTTTTGACACGCTGCTATAAATAGGGATTTTGCTACTTTTTTAGGGTTCCAAATTTGAGATAGAAAAGTGACAACATGAGCTTTTGGGAGCAAAATTGGAGAGCATTAGAGTCATTAGAGAACTTATTTTCCATAGATTTTGATGAATACTTCTTATCAACTCATGGTAATCGTTAATTTCCCAATGAGTAACTAAGTTATTTTAGATTAGGTCTTTGAGATGAACCTAATTGTACTTTGTTGGATCATTTGACTGTTTGAGATTATTTGAATGCTTTTATGTTATTTTCATTATTTAATTGTTCTTGATTGTAATGTTTTTTATGTGTTAACGAGTGTACAAATCAATATCAGATGAGTATGGATTATTGGTCGCAAGTCTACCGATCCAATTAGGATAATTATTCAACTTGGTAATTAACTAGGAATATGTAATTATAAGTTGTGGCTTTTGAATTGACGAACTTAGAAACACCCAGTTTAACTCTAAATTGGCCTAAAGAATTAGGGAATAATTGTGTAAATTAGTGAATTGTATGTAACACCCTAACCCTGAAAACGTATATAAAAAGTGTTATACGCTGATTAAAGTGTTACCAACTTCAAAACATCTCAACTTTATTAAAATAGTAGAGGAAAATCAAATTAAAATACTCGACACAATGATGTTTGTTCTCCACATTAAAATAAACATTATAAAAACTCCTCAAAAACATTAATTTGAATTCAACAATTAAAACAAGCGTCTCATCTGCGATGTTACATGATAAGAGCATATCCATTAAATAAACAATGAAACTAAATAGAAACAACTCCAAAAGCTATCTTCCACTCACAACAACAACTTCTAATCATGATTATCTGCAAGATGTCCATGATGGACAACATCAAAGCAAAGGGTGAGAATTCACTTCAATAATTAAACGGTATAAGCTGGAAGGTAGAATACAAACATCTACACATATATCACAACATTCACACAACGTCATTCTCACACCCAATCCATCAACATACTCGATACAAACCACATATTCATCATTTAAATGATGCAATGTGACTCACAATATCAATAAAACTCATACGCATGGGGTACAATATTATCAAAAATTGGTTCACTCAGGAATCGGGTTCACCCTACTCAAACCCTGAATCCACCCTGCCCGGATTTGGGACAGTTCACCAATCCACCCTGCTCGGATTGCAACTTGTCTTTTTCATCAACAACAACGACATAATAATTTTAAGTCAATACACGTCAATGCAACAACAACATAAAGTTTAAAGTCCTCTCCTGACAATAAACAAAATATGCATTAACTCAACGATAATAGTTCCCCTCCCAAACTATTATCCCACAACAACATCATATAATTCACTATTCATACTCATACCGTAGCATATTAACATCACCGTTTACACAATCAACACAAAATTATCCTAAATTATTCACCTCCATTCATCATACATACATAATTAAACCCCTAAACCATCATCATCGGATAGTGCTTCGTGTTAGCTTTCTAACACTCCAAACCGTGCATCAAATGGAGTTACATAACTCCATATACGCTGTTTTCAATCAACGTTGTGTGTCGGTATCGCCTGGCGAGGTTTCGAATCCAAAACCCTTTTTTCTCTACATAGCTCTCCAGGTGAGCCTCTGGTCCGGGAAAAAACGCTTGAACTTGCACAACTAAGAATGCAATTTTTCACCATTTGAGGCCTCCCGAACCTTCAATTTTGATTCCGTAAAAAGCCAAGATCTCAGAATTCGACATACAACATTTATTCAACAATTAAAACATCAAATTAACAATATATCTGTTTACGATCATTTCCGGTAAACAACCTCTAGTCCTCCAAACTATTAAGTATACTTTGGTTACTCGCAGGATCGACTAGATTGATCCTAGGACATGTGTCGAAAAGGTGTCTATTATGATAGTTGAATTCATGCTTACGGGTTTTACTTCTAAGAGAAATATCTTAATCTATGACTTGATGTAAAAAAACAATATAAAATACAATGCAACGAAGGAAATGACAGAAAGTAATTTGAAATGACTGGAGTGTAAACGTAAATGATTCGACGGGAAACGTAAATGATTCGACGGGAAACGTAAATGTATTTAAATGACTAGTGTTTATAAAACAAAGGATAAATATTGAAAATATAATGGTGTTACATGTACATTTCTTAGCAAAAACTTTTTCTCTTACGCTTGGTACTTGAGTGATTTGTGAGTAATTTGTACAAAATGAACACCCCTGGATCCTACCACTAAGACCCTTATTTATACTAATTCAACACTAGCGGTATTACTCTAATGAGATGCCACGTTGCTCGTTTGCATGTGCTTCAAATTCCTGGAGTTCCACGCGTCCTTCTTGATTCAAACGAAACACTTTGAAATTCAAATCTTCCCGCTCGAAACTCTTCGACGCGAAGCAACGTATCTTTGTAAATAATATGTCAGAATATCCTAAGTCTTTTATATTTCGAAGAGAATCCATTTATATCTTGCTACTACCTAGAAAATACTTCTGACATATAGTAACTATAAAAATAGCCATTAAAAGCCATTTTCTCTTTGAAATAAATGACTTCAAAGAACATAAATATCATGTCGAAATTTCCAGCTAACAATATCATAGATTGGCATCAACAAAATCATCACTTTTCAAGTTTTTCAGGTTATGTTTTCAAAGCTTTTTCGTAGAAAGACTGGCGCTGGAAAATATTCATTCAGGAAAGTCTTTTCCATCTCTTCCCACAATGTGATACTGCCCGCTGGTAGAGAATAGAACCACTTTTCTGTCTCTTCTGCTAGAGTGAAAGGGAACATTGAAGGATAGAAAAACACTTAGAAAGGGGGGGTTTGAATAAGTGTGACTTTAAAAACTCTTAAGATAAAAATAATGAACACAATATTTTTATCCTGGTTCGTTGTTAACAAAACTACTCCAATCCACCCTTAGAGTGATTTACCTCACCTGAGGATTTAATCCACTAATCACACAAGATTACAATGGTTTTCCACTTAGATACCCTCTAAGTCTTCTAGAGTATTCTGATCACAACCTGATTACTCTAGGAACACAATGCTTAGATACCCTCTAAGACTTTCTAGAGAATCCGATCACAACTTGATCTCCTTTAGTTCTTTACAAATTAATGTAAACAAAATTCTTACAAGAGTTATACAATGCTTCTTAAAAAGCTATAATCACAACTGTGATATTTCTCTTAACGTTTAAGCTTAATCTCACTAAGATATTACAACAGTAATGAAGTGAGGTTGAAGATGAAGTTTGAGAGCTTTTGAATTTGACAGTGTTTCTGTATGTTTGCGCAAAGTTGTGTATTCGGCTTCTCATCAGAACTTCTATTTATAGGCGTTTGAGAAGATGACCGTTGGGAGCATTTAATGCGTTGCATGATCCGTACAACATTGCATTTAATGTTTCACTCTTTTATCAACTACCTCGAGCCTTGCTTTTCCTGCTTTAACTGACTTTGCCTTTAATAGCTTCTAACGTTCCTTTTGTCAGTCAGCGTAGTCTTCCATCTTGTACTTGCTTCTGATCTGATCTTTGTAGATACAACGTTTGAATATATCAGAGTCATAGCAGCTTGGTGCAGAGCATCTTCTTGTCTTCTGACCTTGAAGTGCTTCTAGCGTGATACCATGAGAACTTCAGTGCTTCTGCTTCTGATCTCAAGTTCTTTTGATGCTTCAATAGACCATGTTCTGATTCTGCTTGACCATCTTCTGATGTCTTGCGAGAGCATGTTCTGATGTTGCATACTTGAACCTTCTGAGTCAGTGCTTCTTGCGCTGATTTTGTGCATACTCTTTATATATTTCCTGAAATGGAAATTGCATAGGATTAGAGTACCACATTGTCTCAAGCAAAATTCATATACATTGCTATCATCAAAACTAAGAATATTGATCAGAACAAATCTTGTTCTAACAAACATCCTAAGCCTCTTTGCTTCTTCAGTGTAACCGTCAAATTTTTAGAATGGTGCTCATGGTCAAAAATCTCTGTAGATGCTTGTTTGCGTCTTCGTTAACCTTTCCGATGAAAGGTTTCCTTTCAAGCTGATTAATGGTGCTTGGGTGCAGTTGAAAGTTGGCAGCATTTACTGGTTGGTTGACAATTATTTGTCTTCCCCCCGTGTGTTTGCAGCACCGTAGTCACCAAGGAGCCTCTCAAGAGGAGGAGGATTTTCACCCATAATTTATGGTTCACCTTCAAATTCCGAAGTTGAATGAGATGAGTTACTCTCCTCTTCTAATTCCATTTTAGCCAATCAAGCTTTTCTACGCCTTTCATGCAACGTTCTTTCAATTTCTGCGTCAAAGGGAAATTCAGCTGAGGTGTTGCCTCGCATTAAAGATTAGACAATTATTAGATCGAGGAATAATAATTAAAAACAAAAATATGCGGAAATTAAAATTTTAGTTGCAGAGCAACAAAATTCTAATTGAAATAAATCAAAACTCAATTATCTTCGGCAATCCCCGGCAACGGCGCCAAAAACTTGATCGGTAAAATAACAAGTGTACTATTTTTCACCGATGTAGTGGTAATGGGAAAATTCCAATCTCAAGGACTGCTTGACGACACGGAGTTTTGCAATAATTTCAATTAGACAAAAGTTATAAAAGGTTTTGATCGGTTTCTTTAGAAAATTGCAATTAAATTAAATAACTAAAATATGAGAACGATGAACAGAGATGAGTAGGTTGCTAGGGGTCGGTGAATGATTCTTCCTGTAACAACTTACCTTCTTAATGCAACAACATAGTTTCACAATTGGTTACCGGTTCTCAAGAGTATCTAGTCCTAAGGCCTTAGTGAAAAGATCTTTGACGTCACAACCTAATTACTATGTCCATAGATAATTATAATTGTGATACAGCATTCCAATAACAAGAATTTCCGGTTAAGATAAAATATCCTAGTCCTAGGTGATAATTATTATCCTATGTTCTTACTCAGGTCAATGAACAATTGCTGTTCAGCTTAACTTATTCATACAAATTCATTATCCGTTTTTTCGACGGTTAAGGCATACAGAGCAGATGTAGAACAAACCAATTATATGAAAACCAAATTGTTATTGCATCAAAGAAATAAAGTTATTACATTCAGAATCAAGATCACCCCCTAGCAATGGGGGGTGTAGCTACTTATAAAAATAATAGAAAACATAGTGTTAATTGTAGACATTACAGATAAATGGAGGGAATCAAATCTTCAATGACAAAAGCTTGTAGAAACCTTCAATCCTTGCATCAAATCTGAGTTTTCTCCCTTCTCTAATGTATTTTCGCACCCAAAACTGTCCAACCCTTGCCCCAATGCATTCTGGTTCTTTTATTTCCGTGTTTCTGGGCTGTTTGGACAAGAAAGCCCAAAATATTGCGTGTGGATGCGTGTGGGACAAAGAGACGCGTCCAAGGACGCGTGTGAGCAGAAGCTGATCTTTCTTTGTGATTTCCTCCGTCAAACATGCATGTGGGCACGCGTTTAGGCTTGAGAGACGCGTATGGGCACGCGTGTGACCAGAGGATTGCATTTTGGCTTTGCTGGACGCGTTTGGGCATGCGTGTGACTAGAGGGTCATTATTCTTCCTGCCTGACTGACTGAGGACGCGTCTGAGCACGTGTTTGGGCAGTCTATACGCTTTTCTTCAGTTTTTCACCTTTTTGCATTGATTTCTCCCACTTCATTCATCTGAGTCTGCAAACACTATAACACACAACCAAAGCATAATATGCGGAATAAAGAAATAAAATATTAGACAAAATACTTCAAATGCAATTAAAACAACTGTGAATATACGTGTGAAACCCACTGATCATATATACTCTCCAAATTTTTTATCACATACTATTTGGAAGCCTTTCTTAAACCTAGGTTATCTCCTAATTTATATAATTAGGATAATCTAGTTAAAATTATAAACTCACGTCTCACTTACTAACAGTCTCACTCCTTCCTCTCCTCTATTTTTCATAATTCCCAATTTAATCCCAAACTCTCTATTTTCCATTTAATTAAATAAATTAAAATAACATATTATTATTGTAATTACTAAAATAATTCCTAATAATTCTAGAGTACTTCTACCAATATCTAATTACTCATACAATATCATCTCGAAGTCACACACCCTCATCACCCAAATTAATTCAATTATAGCATATAACAATTAAATTAAAATATAAATAAATCATTTAAAATAATAACTCACAAAATAGGGTGTTACAACTTTCCCCCACTTAAAGAATTTTTGCCCTAGAAAACTACCTTAAGAAAACACATTCAGAGATGGATCCAAAATGTTTCTCCTCAACTGAGACACATGAAACACATCATGAAGATTAACAAGCAACGGTGGTAAAGCAATCTAATAGGTCACTTCTCCTATCCTTTGCAAAATCAGGTACAAACCAATGAAATGCGAAGTGACCTTTCGAGACTTTAAATCTTGACCAACACTAGTTACCGATGTAACTTTAAAAAACACATGATCTCCCTCCTGAAACTCAAATGTTTTCCTTTGCTTATCATGATAGCTCTTCTGACCATTCTATGAACTCACATCTTATCTTGGATCACTTTGATCTTCTTTGTGGTTTGCTGAAAAACATCAGGTCCAGTCACAACACCCTCTCCAACTCATACCAACATAAAAGTGTCCTACACTGTCTCCTATACAATGCCTCAAATGGTGCCATTCAAATACTCAAATTGAAACTATTGTTGTAGGTAAACGTAATCAACAGTAAAAATTATCACAAGTACCTCCTTGTTATAGCACACAAGCTCTCAACAAGTCTTCTAAGGGTCAGATAGTCCTCTCTATGTAACCATCGGTCTGCGGATGGTAAGCAGGACTCAACCGCAACTTCGTACCCAAGGCTTTCTACAAACTCTCCCAAAACTTCGATGTAAACCCTTGATCCCTGTCAGATACAATACTGGATGGAATCTCATGCAAACTAACAATCTTCTCAAAATATAGCTCTATTAGCCTCTCCAACGGATAGTTAAGTCAAATTGGGATGAAATGAGCTGATTTAGTCAACTTATCCACAATAACCCAAATCGTATCACAACCCTTCACTGTCCGTGGCATCCCAGAGACAAAGTCCTTCGAAATGATGTATACATCTTCCTTCTTCATTCCAGGCATCATATCAATAACTTCCTTCTTCATTCCAAGCCATCAAAACATCTTCCTCAAGTCTTGATACATCTTCGTAGCACTGGGATGAATACTCATAATACTTCTATGACCTTCCTCAAGAATTCTCTTCTTAATTTTGGGTACATCTCGTACATAAACTCTGTCTCAGAATCTCAACACACCATTCTCATTGATTCCGAAATCATCACCGTTACCTTTATAGATCAACACGAACCGATCAATCAATCCCAAGTCGATATTCTGACATTCTCAAATTTCTTCAAGAATACCACTAGTCAGCTTCAACATATTCATCTTCACATTGTTAGAAGTTATTTCACACAACAAACTCAGATCTATGAATTTATTAATTAACTCTAATTCTCAAACCATCGGCATCGACATATACAATTACTTTATGCTCAAAGCGTCGGCTACAATATTTGCTTTACCTAGATGGTAACTCAAACTAAAATCATAATCTTTCAAAAATTCGAGCTACCTCCTCTGCCTCATATTCAGTTCCCTTTGATCGAAAAGATACTTCAAACTCTAGTGGTCACTAAACACTTCAAATCTACAGCCAAATAGATAATGTCTCCAAACTTTTAGTAAGAAGACCATGACTGCAAATCCAGATCATGCATCAGATAATTCCTCTCATGAATTCTTGATTGTCTAGAAGCACAAGCCACCACTTAACCATTCTATATCAACACACTACCTAGACCCATCTTTGAAGCATCACAATATACCACAAAGGACTCATTTAGATTTGACAAAATCAACATTAGCGCGGTCATCAGCTTCTTCTTGAGATTTATAAAACTGTCTTCACACTGTACACTCCACACAAAAGCTTAACCCTTTCGAGTTAACTGAGTCAAAGGCAACACCAACTTCAAGAAGCACTCAATGAACCTCTTATATTAACCAGCCAATCCCAACAAAACTTATGAACTCAGTAACAAACTTCAGAGCTTTCCACTAGAACACAACATCAACCTTCGACGGATCAACAATAATACCACCGCTAGAAATCAAATGGTCGAGAAAACTCTCATCTCTTAACCAAAACTCACACTTAGACAACTTAGCATACAATTTCTTCTCTTGCAACAACTTCCACACAACTTGCAAATGATCAACATGCTCTTCATTTGTCATAAACACAACTTAACATTTGACAAATAACATAACCTAGCACATGACTATTAAAATAACTTAACACAGACGATTCCATAACTTAACAAAACAATATAAATAACAAAACATAGACACTACTTGATGATTGTAGACGTTTTAATATCTTGATTATATTGTCGACAGATCTAGAAATTTTCACATCGAACTTGATTAGTCCTTTTGTTAGCCTACAGTGATATGTTCTCCACATAATCTTCACTTCATAAGTCTTCAACTCAATATGGCCGCATTTCACCTTTCCATCACTATCAATCCATGGTGCACGAAACTCGATTTTACTTACCTTTTTGTTTTTGGTGTTAGGCAACATAGTATTCAATTTGGATGTTAGAAGAGTGATACATGTGATGTCCTCCAAGTCATAAACGAATAGTGAGACATTTTAAGATGATATTTTTAACTATGCATGATCCCTATTTATACAAGTTTGGATTTATTCTGGATCACATAGAACAGTCAGTGCAATCACAGTCGTACAAAACTGTCGACAAAATCTCGACTGTTGAAAATTACACCACCAAAATTTTTAAAGCCCTTTAAAAAGTTTGATAAATACATGAGCTTTTGTAAAACCCGATGATTTTACACTACCGAACCTGTCAATGTTTAGAACGGTAAACCAATGTATTTTTTAAGAAAGCATTAAGTTTTTCCACCCACTGATTTTTTTTAAAAAAAATTAACATAAATGCATACTAAACTTTTAAATATACTACCAAATATTTTAATTTATAGAATATCTCAATCCACCCCTTGATACTCTTAGGTACCTGAAGAAATTCCATTTATGCCCTCTGCTTCCGTAGATGCACATCAAGAAACACCTTTTTATTTTGCTCAAATTTGAATTTTTCCTGAGGTGTGCAACACCCCGATATCCATTTTGCTCAAATTTGAATTTTTCCTGAGGTGTGTAACACCCCGATATCCGCTACACGCATCAACCATGTCGGCCAACCGAGCATGTCACCAGCTTAATCAATACTCCCCTAGGTCCGGTTACCGGCTGTCCAGGAAATATTGTTTTTGCCTCCCGTAGGAATTGAACCATGTACCTAGGGGTTAAGTACATATTCATAGCAATTCCTGCTACCACTTGATTAAGCTGGTGACATGCTCGGTTGGCCGACACGGTTGATGCGTGTAGCGGATATCTGGGTGTTACATTAAAAAGACGCCTTTTTAATGTAACACCCTGGATTTCCGTTTACGTCGCAGGGCTTCCGGCCTATGTCACCAGCTTAATCAATAATTCCCCTTGGTCCGCTTACCGGCTGCCCAGGAAATATTGTTTTTGCCTCCCGCAGGAATCGAACCACGTACCTAGGGGTTAAGTACGTATTCATAGCAATTCCTGCTACCAATTGTTAGGGGTAAATTAATGGTAAATTCATGTGTTAATATAAGTGATTTCTTCTCTAAACTAATGCAAATTATGATAGATCCATAGGTTTTTAGTAAGAATTGAACTGAAAAGGTTCAGTTCATGTGTAAAGCAAATCGAATCACTTGTGGGTGTTATTGTTGCAGGTTTAGAGCTGAATTGAAGCTTGAGAAGAACATGAGGAGGAAAGAGAGCTGGAAGTCTCAAAGGCAGAAGAAAAAGATGGAAATTGCAAAGGGCGCGCCGCGGAAGTCCTGTGAGGCGGCGCGAGAATATCTCTGTTTAAGGGCGCGCCGCGGGAGTTCTAGTCAGCGCCGCGCCAAAGTTTCTGTTTGTGAGCGCGCCGCGCCAGTCCGATGCCGCGCCGCGGCCTCGGCGTTAAAAGCCCAAAACTTCTATTTAAAAGCCCTAGCTTCCAAGAGAAAAACAACTTTGTGAAAAGCGAAATTAGGAGAGCAATCTGAAGGTGCAGCCACAATCATCAATAGAAGACCAATTCTCTATCAAGCGAAGACATTCCTTTGATGAAGATGAATTCTTCCATTAATCTTTGTGTGTTCTTCATGTCCATGGAGAGCTAAATCCCTCTTGTTGAGTCTAAGGTAGTAGTTAACCTATGAATATACAATACCATTGATTAATTCCTGTGAACAATTATTTGAATTCATTATCAATAAGAAACCTTGTTTTTATTCTTAAATTATCGTTGAATCTTTGATCGAAAGAAAGGATTTAACGTTTGCCCTAGGTTACTATATTGATTCAATTGCAATTTGCAGAGATGGAATTGTAATTGGGTTTTCATAATTATCGTTCTTAATTACTATTATCGTTATTGATATTTGGAGAGATCGAATCTCATACCGGTAAAAGTTATCTAATTTGATTTGCAGACATGGAATCTTATTTGAGGATAAGTGAAGATAATGATTCAAAGGATTGTTCTATTGTGAATTAATTAATAATTGTATAGGATTAGGTTGATGAACCCTAAAGTCTCAACATCTTTCTTTAATTGTTAACACAAAGTCCTTTACTTGCTGTTATTTTATTATTTGCTTTTGATATTAGAAGTATAAAACAAACCAAACTCAATTTTCCTAACTCAAAATAAACAACTATAGAACGGCAGTGATATTAACCAATCCCTGTGGATACGATATATTACCGAAAATATTTACCCAAAAATATTTTCAACAAATTGGCGCCGTTGCCGGGGATTGGTGTCAATATTGCACGCATTGCAATAGTTCTTATTTTGAGTTTTTATTTTTATTTTCTCGATTTGGTTGTTTCACGTGTTTGCTAGTTTTTGCAGAAGATCGTGTATGCGCAGTAAAGTCCCTAGTGATCAACTTCTTTTTGATCCCGAGATCGAAAAGACCGCTAGGAGGTTAAAAAGCAAAGCACGAAGAAGAGCAAACATAGCAAAAGCAAGAGACAACGCAACCGCGACATCGTCACAACAACTTGAAACCATTGACGAGTCGCAAGAAGGATTCTTCTTTCACGAACTATTCACGGAGGAAGAACCAGAAGTTTTTATACAACCTACTGTTGTCAACATGGCTGCTAATGGTCCATGTGCTAATAGTCCAAGACTCAATCCTCAGTTCGCTAGAACTGCCGCCAACGGGCGACCGACAGAACTGAAGACCGGTATCATACAATTGATTTGTGCAAGTCCTTTCGCCGGATTGGACCATGAAGACCCGTACACGCATCTTACTCGATTCTATGAGTTAGCAGGTACTACGGGTGTCGCTCAAGCTGATGAGGAAGCATTATTTAAGAGGTTGTTCCCACACTCTTTGCTATCTAAGGCAAAAGATTGGTATCTGGATCAACCCGAAGCAGTGATGACTAATTGGAACACATTGGAAGAAAAATTTCTGGAAAGGTTTTACTCTCAAAACCGATTCTTCGAAGCAAAAACAGCAATAGCAGTATTTTCTCAAGGTAGTAATGAATCTTTAAATGAAGCATGGGAAAGGTATAAAGCTATGTTGAGAAAGTGCAAAGGACACGGTTTTACAGACGTTGATCAAATCCATATGTTCCGTAACGGTCTCACAGCTACAAACAAGACACTCCTGGACGCCACAGCTGGTGGTTCACTCATGTCCAAAACACCTGAAGAAGCTACTCAGATAATAGAGCGAATGGCCCTAAATGATCGTCAAGGCAACCATGATCGAACGGTAAGAGATAAGAAACCCGGAGTGTTGGAGCTGAACAACAGTGATGCTCTACTTGCTCAGAATAAATTGCTAACTTCACAGGTGGAAATTTTGACACAACAAATGTCCAAACTACCACAACAACTTAAGGAGCTGAACGGGATATCCAATTCTTATCAGGTTGCGAAGTGTGAATTATGCAAGGGCAATCATCAAACAGGATTCTGTCCACCAGTCCTAGAAGAAGAAGTAAACTACATGAACAACACTCAAGGACCAAGGCAGAATCAATACCAAAATCAGCCATATCAACAGAATTATCCTCCGAGGAATAGCAACCAAGGGTATCAACAAAGACCCAACAATCAAGGGTACCAGCAACAAACTTTTCAACCATACAATCAACCGCCGCCACAACAACAAGGAGGACAATCTAAGTTGGAAGAGACCATGAATCAATTCATGCAAATGTCAATGACAAATCAGAAGAACCAGGAAGCTGCAATTAAAAATCTGGAAACTCAAGTAGGGCAACTGGCTAAACAAATTGCAGCTACTCAGTCAAATGCAACATTCTCCGCCAACACTCAAGATAATCCTAAAGAGCATTGTAAAGCAGTGACGACTAGAACCGGTCAGAAAGGTGCTGAGAAAGAAGTTGAAATCAATGATACCGAGAAAGAGGATAATAATCAGGCTGCGGAAGATGAGGAGAATGAAATCATAGTGAGCACCATGAGCAAAGATGCTGAAAGAGAAATAGATGAGACCAAGAAAGACAGAGGGATGACAGAGAAAAGAAAAAGTTCTAAGAAAAAGAAGGTAGATCCTGTGATACCAAGCCAACATCTACCATACCCCCACGCTCCGTCAAAGTCAGACAATGCCAGGCAATATAACAGGTTTATGAGCATCTTCAAGCAACTCCATATAAACATACCATTTGCCGAAGCATTAGAGCAAATGCCCAAATATGCTAAATTTATGAAGAAAATGCTCACAAAGAAAAAGGGATGCAGAAATGAAGAAACTGTGGTGCTTGATGCTCAATGTAGTGCTATAATCCAAAGAACTACTCCAAGAAAGGAATCCGATCCGGGGCGAGTAACCTTACCATTAAATATTGGAGGTAATTTCACTGGCGATGGGTTAATTGATCTGGGGTCGAGCATCAACCTAATCCCTTTATCCATTGTCAAGAAGCTAGGGAATATTGTGATGAAGCCCACTAGCATGACTTTACAATTGGCCGACAAGTCTATCACTTCACCCTATGGAGTGATTCAGGATCTGCTAATTAAAGTAGACAAATTCTTTTTCCCGGTAGACTTTGTGGTTGTTGACATGGAAGAAGATCATGAGGTACCTGTGATTCTAGGAAGGCCATTCATGAAAACCGCTCGAATGATGATTGATCTGGATGAAGGGATCATGAAAATAAGGGTGCAAGATGAAGAGGTAAAATTTAATCTGTTCAAGGCCAAGAAACATCTTAAGAACAAGAGTGATATCTTCCAAATCGATACAACTGAGGGAACAACCAAGGAAGACAAAAATCAACCTCCGAGCTACTTCCAAGTTGGACAAGAGGTACTCCTGTGCAACTCAAAACTAAGATGTCTCTCGGGTAAAGCAACAACAAAATGGTCTGGACCACTGATAGTAAAAGATATATGCGACCACGGTGCCATTATGGTAGAGAATCCACTGACAAAAGAGAGGAGAACCGTTAATGGAAAACGGTTAAAAGATTTCTTCGGGGGAGTGGAGCAACATGCACAATTTTTAGTTCCTTGAAAGCATGAACCGTCGAGCCATGCGACGTTAAACGAAGCACTTTGTGGGAGGTAACCCACACTTCTAATGTTTTGTTTTGTTTAGCTTTTATTTCAGGAAATAATCAGGGAACCCGTCTGGTGAAAGCTAGGAGGCAGCAATTGATATTGCGTTACTCTCTGTAAGTCACCCTCTCGGATTTGTTACGAAACATTGAGGTCAATGTTTAGTTCAAGTTTGGGGGGTGGAGCTATTTATTTTTTGAATTGTTCAAATTTTCTGTTTTTATTTAATTATGTACTCCCAGTTAGAGTAAGTAGTCCCATAACAAAACGAGAATCTCAAGCAAAGTATCAACAATGAAGCAACATGTATGAAAGTGGTAGGAAGTGAATGTTCAAAATTTTTCAGTTTCACTCTCTTTTTCAATAAGTAACAAAGCAGGTATGAATTTTCAAACTCAAACTCTTAATGTGTGCAATGAAACTTAAGGTGTTAGTAAATACTGTCAGAAGTTCTTTATGGTACATTGTTTATTGGATCAGCTTAGCCTTAACCATTGTGAGGAAAGCTTTCCATTGTTTACTATATGCAGGAGACCATCAATTGTTTTGACTTGTTTGTATCATGCTAAACCGGTTGTTGCATCGTCTGTGGAAATCTGTGAAAGTGATTTAGGCACTTGTTTGAATCTGAGAGTTCTTTTAGCCTATTCTAACGTAAAACTTATTTTCTTCTGTGAGAGTGTGATCTTTTGCTAACCATTCTTTGAGCCTGAGGTCAAGATAAGCATCATAATATGCACCAAGGAAAATACCTGGTGAGTTTTGATCTCAATAAAAGGTTTTGTTTTGGACCATCAACCATAAAATTTGGTGATGTGTTTTCTCTTTGACCCTTTTTAGAAAGTAGGGGAGCATTCATATAATCTGAATACAGGTTGATCTCCAAGTTGGGGAGAGTCACATTCAAAAGAAGAGTAAGGACTTATGATAATCGGTGAAAGAAAAAAAGGTCGTAGCTTGAAAAAAAGAAAAGAAAGAAGTAACAACGTTTGAATATAACGATTGTTGAAAAAAAGTGAAAAAGAAGAATCAAGCTACGAATGAATGAAAAAAAAATGGACAGGTAAAGGAATTAGAGTTTTAGAGAAAAAGAAATAAGTTATGAATTTGATGCTTCCCTATATTAGGAACAACCCTTAATTATCTTCTTTTCTTTGAATCTAAACCACATTACAACCATAGAAAGACCTTCTGATTCTCAGATTCCACAGTACTTGATGCTAGCAATTTGGTGAACGTATGATATGGATTTTTGTTGATTTAATTATTTGGATGAGTGTTTAACCCCTCTTTGAGTCATCATATTTTCTGATAAGAGTGATTAGTGCTGATTCAATTCCAATTGTGTAGTGTTTTGAACTTTTGGAGGTAATTTGCTTTCAAAGTTTGTTTCATGTGTATATTCTGAGTTTGCAGGTAGAAGAGGAGTATTTGACTTAGTTACTGTATTGAACCACTTGAGAAAAACTTTTTTTGAAAAACCTGTTGCATGATTGTCGGTAGACTTTACTGGAGGTAAGTAATTTTGTTTAGGGACAAACAAAACTCTGAGTTGGGGAGAGTTTGTTAGGAGTAAATTAATGGTAAATTCATGTGTTAATATAAGTGATTTCTTCTCTAAACTAATGCAAATTATGATAGATCCATAGGTTTTTAGTAAGAATTGAACTGAAAAGGTTCAGTTCATGTGTAAAGCAAATCGAATCACTTGTGGGTGTTATTGTTGCAGGTTTAGAGCTGAATTGAAGCTTGAGAAGAACATGAGGAGGAAAGAGAGCTGGAAGTCTCAAAGGCAGAAGAAAAAGATGGAAATTGCAAAGGGCGCGCCGCGGAAGTCCTGTGAGGCGGCGCGAGAATATCTCTGTTTAAGGGCGCGCCGCGGGAGTTCTAGTCAGCGCCGCGCCAAAGATTCTGTTTGTGAGCGCGCCGCGCCAGTCCGATGCCGCGCCGCGGCCTCGGCGTTAAAAGCCCAAAACTTCTATTTAAAAGCCCTAGCTTCCAAGAGAAAAACAACTTTGTGAAAAGCGAAATTAGGAGAGCAATCTGAAGGTGCAGCCACAATCATCAATAGAAGACCAATTCTCTATCAAGCGAAGACATTCCTTTGATGAAGATGAATTCTTCCATTAATCTTTGTGTGTTCTTCATGTCCATGGAGAGCTAAATCCCTCTTGTTGAGTCTAAGGTAGTAGTTAACCTATGAATATACAATACCATTGATTAATTCCTGTGAACAATTATTTGAATTCATTATCAATAAGAAACCTTGTTTTTATTCTTAAATTATCGTTGAATCTTTGATCGAAAGAAAGGATTTAACGTTTGCCCTAGGTTACTATATTGATTCAATTGCAATTTGCAGAGATGGAATTGTAATTGGGTTTTCATAATTATCGTTCTTAATTACTATTATCGTTATTGATATTTGGAGAGATCGAATCTCATACCGGTAAAAGTTATCTAATTTGATTTGCAGACATGGAATCTTATTTGAGGATAAGTGAAGATAATGATTCAAAGGATTGTTCTATTGTGAATTAATTAATAATTGTATAGGATTAGGTTGATGAACCCTAAAGTCTCAACATCTTTCTTTAATTGTTAACACAAAGTCCTTTACTTGCTGTTATTTTATTATTTGCTTTTGATATTAGAAGTATAAAACAAACCAAACTCAATTTTCCTAACTCAAAATAAACAACTATAGAACGACAGTGATATTAACCAATCCCTGTGGATACGATATATTACCGAAAATATTTACCCAAAAATACTTTCAACACCAATTGAATGCTATATGTTAAACCAACTATAAATTTCAACTTTTTTTGCAACAGAATAATACATCAAAACATGAACCAAGTATCACAATTAAAATAATAATAATTAGTTTTGTATAAGGTTGTCTTTCTTATGAAAAAGAGAATACTAGTTTGGATAAGATTGTGTTTTTAAAAAAGGTTAGATGCATCTAATTATAAGTGGAGAAAAGGAAACTTAAAGGGACTGACCGAATCTATCAGTTTGAATAAATTCAAATAGCATTAACCAACCACTTGTCAAAGTACAAATATTACACTCTTAATAACCAAATATAAATGAGTCATAAGTGACTCAAGGAAACACAACTACACTCTACCAGAGCACCATTTCTCTACATGCAAATAGACATCTAATAATTGGTATATGAATTTATAATCACGAACTTATCAATAGGACGAAGAGTCTTTTTATATTAGTGAAAAGACTTTTAATTATATTTGATTTGATTGTGTAAAAATATAACACCACAATTAATTTGTTTTCAAAATTGAATACCACAATTAAAATTAAAAAAAATCACAATTAAATGGTTCGGAGATGTACTTACGGAATAAACCAATATTAAATAAAAAAAATGTACTTTCGAAAATACATCTAAAAAAACAAAGAGGCAATTTTAAAAACGCACATAGTGCCTAAGAACCCAAAGGTATAATAAGAGTTTCTCTTAATTTTTCTATTAGATTTTTTGTACGCTCTTTTTTACTAAAAATTTGAAAAAAAAATGAAATTATAAAATTTAAGGGGTAACAACTTTAAGGGTGTGTTTGTTTTAGATGAAGTAGGAAAGAGAGAAGTTGGTGAGAGAGAAGTTGAAGAGAGATTACTCATTTCTCTTGTTTGGTTTGGTGAGAAATAGGGAAGAGAGAATGAAATTGTGTGGGCCCCATTACTTTTTCTAATCTTCCCACAAATGAGAAGAAAGGAGAAAGAGAAACAATTATTTGAGTTATTCCATATTTGCCATTGCATCTTTTTAATTAAGTCAAACACATAATATTTTATATATTTTTATAGTAAGGATAATTTTGGCCTTTTAAAATTTAACACACTTCTTTCTCTTCTATTTCTCTCATGTTTCTCTTATAACAAACAACCCTATAAATTTTTTTTATTTCTTATCTATTTCTCTCTTCTCATACACTCTCTCACCTATTTCTCTCTTCTCACTTTCTCTTTACAACCAAGCACACCCTAAGTGTCGGGTGGTACTAAGAAGTCAAATTTTCCTTTAGTGAGTCCAGTCCAATACTATATTAAAATTCAATTAAAAAATTATTTGGCGCCACCTTGGAATTTTCTAGAAGGATTCTTAATAATAGGAGAGACTGTATATTCTTCCCCCTCTTGTTATTCCACTGTTCGACTTAGACGCAGACCACAGATTATTATCAATGGCTTTCTACGCAAAATCAGCAATATCTCGCGCTCTCATTTTCACCTCCCCTTCACCCTTCTCCCGCACCAAACTTCTCCAATATACGTCACTGTTCTCCTTTCTCACATCCACACCCATTTCCACAAACCCTTCCCATTCTCCCAACTCCAATCCCATCCTACGTCATTTCACTTCCTCCAACAAAAACTTAGACACCAAACTCAATTTCTCTCCCTCCGATTCCGATTCCGATTCCGACGATGAAAGCACCGCATTAACTAAACCCACCACCGACAAGAGTAGAAAACTACCACCACCCTATGACCCATTCAGCAAGAAACCAGCAATAGAAGAACCCAAAGACCCAAAAGACTTACAAGAAATCTTCCACAAAATGAGAAGCGGTGATGGGTTGTTGAATCATGCAGTCAAGATGTTCGACGCTTTGTCCAAACAGGGTCTAACACACGAAGCGTTAGAACTTTTCGGTCAGATCAAGGACAAAGGTCAAATGCCAGATGTGGTGGCCCACACGGCCATAATTGAGGCTTATGCCAATGCTGGCCAACCAAAAGAGGCTCATAAAGCTTACATGAGAATGCTTGCTTCTGGGGTGGCTCCTAATGCTTATACCTATGCTGTTCTCATTAGGGGACTTGCGGGGAATAGTAAGTTTTCGAAGGATGCGAAGAAGTATGTAGTGGAAATGTTTGAGAAAGGGATGAGACCTAATGCTGAGACATATACTGCTGTGTTTGAGGGGTTGGTTAAAGAGGAGAAGATGGATGAGGCTGTGCAGTTGCTGGAGGAAATGAAGGGGAAGGGGTTTGTTCCTGATGAGAAAGCTGTAAAGGAGGTTCTTAGCAACAAAAGGGGACCAGTTTGTAGAACTGTTATAAACATTCTCTTTGGTAAATAGCTAAAGCTACACACTGAAGTGAAATGTATGTGATTCTGTGTAGCGTGACTGGTTTGGAACATTTCATTTTGGGGTAGCGAAAAATATACGCTCATTTTGTTTATTGTTTCATGACCATTGATATCATTCTCACTATAATCTACAACTATGTTTGATAAATTTATTATTGTAATTAATTATTTGTTAGTTAAAGATACAACAGCAACCAAAGCTTATATCAATCAAACTCTGCATGATCCATCATTTATAACTCTGCATGATCCATCATTTATACATGTATTGTTGATAGAACATCATAACATGGATCAAACTATGCATAGTCCATCACGTATATCTAGTTCAATATAAACACACTATTGTTGATAGAACATTATACCAATTGTTGGATCAACTAGTTGATAAAATAAAATTAAAAAGAGAAATGCTAATATGAGCCATTATAGCATTTGTTAATGTCTTAAAAAAATACAAATAAAAATTTGTGTTGATAATTGTGTGCTCAATTTTAAAATTAAAAAAAAACATAATTACTACTATTAAAATCCTTAATGTTTACCCTTAAGACATAAGTTACTCATGATTAAAAAAATACTAATATGTACCCTAAAAACACTAATTGGAGTATTAAAAATTGTACATTCAATTTTAAAAAAAAAAGAAAAAGAAATTACTTTTTTCAAATCATAATTATTATTTGTAAAATCACTAAAATTCTAACATGTCCTTTTAAAGTATAAGTTAGCATGCTTTATTAAAAAAATGCCACAAGAATAAGGTAGTTAAAGTGAAATCTATAGTTTGCTTAAGTTTTAAATGGTTATTACTCTTTTGGGAAATTCAAAATTTTCACATCGATAATGTAAAAATAGCATATAAAAAAGATTAGGACAGCCAATGAATCTATGATGTCTATCTTGAATAATATACTATAATATAAGAGCACATTCACAAACAAACTCACTCAAATAGTATTGGTATGCTTTGAAATAAACACATGGTTCATGGGGATAGTAATAAGAAGGCATTTCTATATAACTACTCCTGTCTTTTTTGAAATGTGGAGGTTCAAGCCGGTGATAAACATGGCGGACATACAGATAAGTTAGCATCATACAGTTAACATTCTGGCAGAATATCACTGCCGCAACACAACCGATCAATCGATTTTACAACAATGAGAAAAAAAAGGACAGAAAAAAAAAAAAGCTGAGATCAAAAGCGGGAACTTCTATGGGGAGTGGATATAACCAAATAGGAAAGATGTTGTAAATGCAGCTTTGATTCTGTAGATCTTTCAGACAGCGCATTCAATTTCTTGAACCTTTTAGGCCATCACCAATGGCAGCTCAATTCTAGGACAAGGTGAAACCAAAGTTGAACATGTTCCAACTAAAATAAGTCTCGTTTACTGGGACACTCTGACGCCCGATGCCCTGATTCTCCGCAATTAAAACAAGCCCCTCTGCAACGTACATTCAGATGCCATAAGTTATACGTATACCCCAAATATAAAGCAAATGGATTTTTAAAAAAACTATCAAACAAGAGCAAAACAGTTACTATACAACTTAAGTCCTGTTACCCGTTTGGCGATGAATATCTGTTTGGCGATGAAGATCTGTTTGGCGATGAAGTTCTGTTTGATAACGAATATCCGCTTGACCGTCTACCTCCACTTAAAAAGTCATTCCCACCTGATCGCCTACCTCCACTTGACCAGTCATCTCCACCTGATCGCCTACCTCCACTTGACCAGTCATCCCCACCTGATCGCCTACCTCCACTTGACCAGTCATCCCCACCTGATCGTCTACCACCACTTGACCAGTCATCCCCACCTGATCGTCTAACACCACTTGACCAGTCATCCCCACCAGTTCTATAACCTCTCTGATCCCTAGAACCTCTCCGAATACTTCTATCTCTATCAAGTGTATCAACTCCTAGCCTGGTAGGTAATTCTGGTAAATCTTGCATAGGTGGTGGACTAATAAATTCAAACCTGGAGCCTATGTCACGCTCAAAGGACATAACAGTTCTTTTCTGGGTAGCGGTATACATTACTACAGCAGCACCCTCTTTTCCAGCACGTCCAGTACGACCAGAGCGGTGAACAAAAGTCTCGGGACCATCGGGAAGTTCATAATGTATAATCTGAAGGAAAAAAAAAATGAAATGTCAACAAAGTTTTCAATATGTTGAGTTGAGACTATACAGCGGTTCAGTATTAGGCCAAACCATAAAAACCTTGTATTACAAATAGATACATTAAACTTATGTGATGGTATACTAAATCAAAATTGCTACAAAAGAATTAAACCTGAAATGTTTACACAAACACATCTTATGAGACATTTATAATTGGCAAGTCAGATTAACTAACTCACATTGACAAAGATTGGGTAATAAGGTCAAACTCAAACGTAGTAGAAACATCAAATATCTCTTTACAAATTTCATACAACAGGCAACCCAAATTAAGAGTTGAAATAGCATTATTCAGAATACGCATACATTCTTACTCTAACCTTAGAGATAACAATATCTCAAGACCAAATTTGTATACACTAAATTTTCACTAAATGAGTTAAAACCAAAATCTTTAATTAAAGCCCTAAATTCCAAATAACAATAATCCACATGGTTGAGCTTATTACTAAAGCCTCAGTTGGCATTAAGTATTAAAATGCATGGTAAAATTTTGAAATCTGCTAGAATTTGAGACATTTTTTATAGAACCGAGACTGAAGCTAAGAAGTTTGGGCATGGAGTAAGAAAACATCACTTTGAACTTACCAAATCAACATTGGGAATATCTAGTCCACGAGAAGCAACGTCAGTAGCAACAAGCACTGTGAATCTCCCTTGCCGAAAACCGTTCAATGTTTTCTCTCTCTGATACTGAGAGATATCACCATGCAGTGCTTTAGAAGGTATACTATTTGATAATGACAGTGCAATTTCATCAGCATCCCTTTTTGTCCGTGTGAAAACAATAGTCTTCCCACCCTTTCCATATTCCTAAATGACATGATAACATACAACAGAATTATTGAACTGCCTTCTCTTGTATTCAAGACTAGAGTAACTTGAAGTCACTTGGAAACATATAACTAACAGATTTAATGTGTGTGTGTGTATGTTGCAAGTTGCAACAGAAAAATGAGTCTCGGAGAATAGACAGCCATAAGTTTGTGTCAGGTAATCAACACAAACTACTTAACATCAAAATGATGATAAAAACTAGTTCATTGTGCATGCCTGCCAAACCAGGGAGTTTCTTTTAAACAGTTGGTAACCTGCTTCTGAACAAGAATTTTTTATTGTATAAGTTTGAATAGTGTGGGGTTTTACTCACCACCACACCCACTAAACAAAACCTCAGTGAAGCCAACTGTAGATATTACCAAACAAGTGATACCAAGCTTACATTTATAAGACCATAAAGAATTCTCCGCTTTGATGATGCAGTGGCTGATACAGCATAAAGTTTGATTCCCTCAGCAAGCTTTTCTTCTCTATCACCGACCTTGTAAAAAAGAAAAGTGAAAGCCATCATTACCATTTTTGTAGGAATTAAAACATATCATAATTGCAATCACTTAAAGATCGGTAAGCACAATTCTGTCTTCTTGACATATAATTAGAGGAAAATGCAAATTAGAAGATACTGATTTGAAAGGGATGCAAGCTATCCCTTTATACAAACTAACAAATATTCGCTCAATTATACTTCATTCATGTATATTTGGAGATAAGAGATAATAAAAAGTAAGAGAAATTTTACCAAATCAATAGTCAAAGGATTGTTCAAATGTTTTCTTGACAACTTCTTGACCCAACCCGGCATGGTTGCAGAGAAAAGCATGATCTGCCGCTGAGATGGGATCTTTTCTAAAATCAATTCCACATCCTCCTCAAACCCAACAGCAAGCATCTGATCGGCCTCATCAAGTACCAAATACTGAATTTCATTAAGTTTAAGGCTTTTTCCATTTATCAAGTCAATTAGCCTCCCAGGTGTTCCGACCACAACATCAACACCACGTGAAAGCGCATTCCTCTGAATATCATAAGAAACACCACCATAAACACAAACAGTGTTCAGAAAAGGTGCTGATTCTTGTATCTCCTTCTCGACTTGCTTTGCTAACTCCCTAGTTGGTGCAAGGACCAGTACTTTAGGAAGCCGCCCCCGCCTGAGATAAAAAGAACGTGGAAATGTCTCAATACACATAACACAAGTTAGTAATTAACAAATAGGTTTTATGAATTACAACACACAGATAATGAATCACCTCATGGTGCTTTCTTCATTCTCAGTGAGACCCTTGATAATTGGAATTCCAAATGCTAGTGTCTTCCCGGTCCCAGTCCTTGCACGAGCAATGATATCTCTACCTTCTATTGCAGGCAGCAACACGGCTCTCTAATCAACAAGAAAAAGGTAAATTTGCATTAAGTTTAACCAAAGTCAAATCCAACAAATATTTTTTTGGTAAGAGGCCAATGAACCACACACAGTAAAGGCATACATGTGTAAATATACTACTAATAATAACAACAACAACAATGTTTGGTTTAAAGTTGGCAGTACATTTCATTTATACTTTTCCATCGTCCATTAGTCAAACCAAGTGTATGTTTGTTTTACCTTTGGGAAGAGCCAAGAGCATTTCTAGAGGTGTAGATAAGGTTTAATGAAACTTAATTTTGCAAGATAAGGTTTAAGCAAACTTAATTTTGCAAACTTAATTTTGCAAACTTTTATCCAAACCTATAATAATTCAAACCAATAGAAGCACGTAACATTTTACACTTGTTGAAACTAAAACTACAAAAACAAAGTTCGATACCTGAATAGGGAAGAGACTGGTAATTCCTCGTCTTCGGAGCGAGTCCACAAGTCGAGAAGGAAAATCGAGTTTGGAAACGTCGAGTTCGTCTTTGCTGACGGCAACAGGGAGGTTGTTGAGTTGGTCATTAGAGTCATCATCAACGTTAAAACCCTTGAAGGCTTCTTGAGCGGTGAGAGTGGAAGTGTTGGGAGTGGCAATAGCGGAGATAACGAAAGAAACGGCGGGGGTTTTGTGGTTGGGACGGAGACGGAGAAGGGTGTTGAAACGGGAAGTGTTGTGGAGTGAAAAGGAGGCTGGGGTTTTGGGAATTTGAAGAGAGGGAGGAGTTCCAATGGTACCGGAAATGGAAGCCATTTGGTGTTGGAATGGAAGGGTTTGGGTTTGAGAGGATAGAGGAGGGAGCGGCAAGAAAGGAGATAAGGCCGCAGAGTGTGGGAGTGGAGTGTAAGATGGCCTTTTAAACCTCCACGTCTTTGTTTCTATGCTCTTCTTTCTTCTGTGGCTGTCTTATAATTACGCTGTTAGTGATGTTAGTGAGTCAGGTTCTCTTAACTGTCAATAATCTAGATATTTTGTAAGATAATCTCTCCCGTCCAAAATTTTACAAACTAAATTTATCTATAAATATATAAGATGATAATACTTTTATGAAATTGTTCTGATGTTTATTTGTTTCAAATAAATTGTCAGTTTCAGTTTAGAATATTATTGAAATATTGAAAAAAAATTGCACTAATATATCATTGTTTAGAATGTCTCAAACTAACTTCCAACTATAAATATAATGATTGTATTAATATTAATACGGGTATTTTAATAAATAAATTTTATTTTATTATTTAAATTAAGAGTTAAAAGGTAGTGCACTGACAGTGTAAAATAATTTTACACTGTCAACCAATAGAGAACCATCAATATGTCATGTCATTAAAGTTTTTTTTTAAATAAAAGAATGTTTTAATTGGATACATGGTGGTGATTGGTTGACAGTGTAAAAATATTTTACACTGTCAGTGCATGACCCTTTTTCTCTTAAATTAATATAGTTAATTATTTTTTAATGACTGCTCACAAATGAGATGCTTATAATGAAATAATAGAATATTTTGAATGGTTATGTTTATTATGGTTTGTGTTCTAGGCCGCACCACACAGGGGGCCTAATAACAACGGCCCAAGAAGTATAATGGTTAGCCAAACCAAACAAGGGAGAGGTGTACTATCTCGACAAGGAAGTAAGTAATCTCAACCCAAGGGAAATTAGACGGATTCCTGCATCTCGCGTAGAGCTGTTAAAACGGGCCGTATAAATTAGGTTGGCCCAAAAACCCATAACAAATTTAGGACTTGAACAAAAAAATTTAAGACCCATTTATTATTCATTATTCAGATTTTTAAGTAAAAACCCGATGTTTATTCGGGCTAGCCTGACGGGGTAGCGGATAGTCCTCTTATTTTTTTAATAATAAAAATAATTTAAAATGATGAAATTTTAAAATAAACTAGTTGTTATTTGGTGTTTATGATATTTTGTTTTGGCAATGTTAATTGAGTTTACTCATTTCAACTAGCTTATACAGTTAGAGCTAATCAAAATAGTTTAAGAAGTTGTCCAACAGTATCAAGTACCAGGGTCACTTAAAATATGTTCCTTTTGAATTGAAGTGTTTATTAGTTATATTTGTGAATTGTGAGCCACTGCCTATTCTTATTTAACACGTCCTTATTTTCTTTTGCAGGCATTGAAGAACTCTAATATATTTTAGTTTGTTTAAAATCTTTTAATCTTGTATACGCTGTTTAGGAAATTAAAAGATGTATGCATTGTAATTACAATCCATTTAAAGACAATGTTTCCTTTTCTGTATCCTAAATGTCAAGAGAATTATCTATTGTGTATATACATTGAAGTAGGGTATATTAGATACCACTTTACCATGAATTTCTAAAAAAGAATGAGAAATGGAGTGATGTAGTTATTATTGCGAGAAAGTGAATTTGAGATGAATTGGGCCTTAGTCATTTGAGATGAATTAGGCTCCACTGCCTACGCTTTTGTATTTTCTAGATCTGAAGGGGTGAGCCACCTACGCAGGCAAAAATGTGTGTAGTAATAGTATGACTCAGATGAGAAGTCATACAAGGGACGCATTTAAGTTGTGTCAGAATTGAGAAATGTGTTTAGTTTGTATTGGATACACATCATTTAGGAGTCGGTTATGAAAGGGGAATGTATTAGCACTCCTCACATCTGTTGTACTCAACGAGACCCATTTAGTTAATTTTGCGAAAGAGAGTTAGCTTATATTTATGTGTGATCTTTTACTTATTATGTGAGAAAGAGAGAAGGAAAAAAAATATTTTTGGTATTTTTTATTATTATTGGGCTTGACAAGATTTTAGAATCTTGTGCCTAAGTATTTCTGAGTCCAATGGAAAAGTCAGAGCTTATGTAGTTCTTAAGAGAACTTAAAAGTTTTGGGTTTGGGCGATACAGACAAGTGTCTAGACCAACACAAACGTATGTTGGAGAAAAGGTGCTAAAAGAAAAGGTTGTAGGTTATTAAGTCAAGGTGTGGGCAATTAAAGGAAATAAAAGAAAATACGAAAAATAAAACAAATAAATCATAAAAAGAAATAATAAAAGGGAGTGGAATGCACTATCAATACAAGAGTAAGAATAAATGTCATAAAAGAAATACTATAAATAAAGGGATGCACTATACAAAAAGAAAACATAAAAGAAATAGTAAAATGAGCGAGGAATATTAATGAATTAATTGCTTAAACTAAAAATAAAACAAAAATTTTTTTGGATTTTTTAATATGTGAACAAATGAAATTTAATAGGTCCACGAAAAAAAATCGAAATCAGATATAAAATAGCTAAACAAAATAAGTAAAACAAGAAAAGGAACAAAAATCAGAAGCATTGACGAGCTGAGCCAAACAAGGTGTAAAAAGCAAAACAAAACAAAAATAAATGCCCAAGGGCGAATGAGCCCAGTTGGGAGCCGAACAGAAAAAAGGGGATGGACACGTGTCAAACTACAATTGAATTTGGAAATTGCTTATGGACATCAACAATTGTTCTTCTTCTTTTGGCCATAACTTGCTCAATTTTTCATGGAATTAATCAAATGAATAATGAAAATTCATCTACTCACTCTCACGAACATCATGAAATGCTCAGTATTAAAAAATAAAATAAAAATTAATTCACAGTTTTATCACTTTTGCTCAAGGAGGTTTAAGAACACTTTAAACTCTTGATTTTGAATTAATGAAGTTTCTATGCAAAATAGTGATGATTAAGAACAAATTAAGTGCAGGAAAAATAATAATGCCAAAAAATTAAATAAATAATACACATTAAAAGCCTATCTAGATGAAATTCAATAAAGAAAAATACAAATTGACTTAAAAATTGGAGAGAAATTTGTGCGAGGTTTTTGCTCTATTTTGTGAATGATTCTTGGTGAAATTTGTGAATGAGAATGAGTTTATTTATAGGATCTAAACAGTGGCGAAGCCAGAAAAAATATAAAGTCTGGGCAAAAATTTAATGATCGCAAATTTATATTATATATAATATATAAATAGTTATCAATCAAAATAAAAGAGACTCGTCATTTTGTCAACAAAAATATAATTTAAAATAAAAGAGATAAATCATAACCTGATTCGAATTCCGATTGCACAACATTCACATTCTCAACATTTACTCTATTAACTAAAAATCTCTTCATATCTGAAATTAAATAATTCATATCTGAAAATAAAAAATCTTAAGTTAATACTCAATTAATATATTTTCTAGGTTTTCCAACAAAAATAAACATATACAATTTTATTTATAGAACACTTAATTTAATTTCACTTTCAAAAGTAAAGTTTACAAATTACAATGTTACTTCATTTATATTTGAATTTCGGATGCTTAATTTATATCTGTGATACTTAGAGTGTGTTTGTTTCGGTGCTAGAAAAAAAATTCCTGGGAATCTGAGGCTGGAAACAATTTTACCTTTGTTTGATAGATGGGAAAGAAAAAAATGTCTTGGAATAAATAATACCCAAGAGTAAAAGTTACTCATGAAATTGTAAATATTTATTTTCATGTCAAAGGGTGAGAATCTTTTATTCCCATGGGAATAAAAAATAACTAACTATAACTACCCACTTTCATACTATTTCAACACATTATTTTTTATTTTTAAAATTTTAAAATGATAAATAAAATAAAATTCAAAATTATTCCAAGAAATCTTAATTATTTACCAAACAAATTGATGGAAATAAAACTTCTAGGATTAACATTCCTAAGAATAACATTCCTGAAATTATAATTTTAATCTCTCAAACAAACACACCCTTAGTTTACAAATTTACAATGTCACAGCAAGACAATTACACCACCACGTGTATTTGCCTTTTCCAAGTGTTGCATTACAATATCACCAATCACTTTCAATTTCAAATATAATGGTAGAAATAATTATTAGCTATTATCTATTTCACAATATTATCCTATTACTATTATCTATTTTAATTTATATATTACCATGTTATCCTATATAATCTATTTCACAACAGAACCTTGTCTTGGGCAAAAATAAACATTTTGCGAAATTGAAGAATAAATCGAAAACCAACAACAGAATCTTGCAGAAATAATGTATATAAAAGAATATGTTTGGAAAATTGAAGAATATAAACAGAAAAACAAGTTTTAGACATTTGCAAGACCTTGGAGAAGAATCGTTTAGGATTCTGAGATACAGTGGCGGTTCGGCACGAAATGAGGAGACGGAGAGGTGGGAAGTGCGCAAGGTAGTAATAGTGGCACTGTGGAGGTGCGAAAGATGAGGGATGAGACGGAGAGCTGCGGAGGCGCACTAGACGGAGGGAAGAGACGGAGAGCTACGGAGGAGACGAAGAGTTGCGGTTTCTTTTTCAGTTTCGATTACCCCTCGTTTTGCCCTTTCTATTTTTTCTTTCTTTTTTTTTTAAATTTTTTTTTGGGCCAAAGTCAAAAATTAATTGGGCTAGAGCCTGGGCATGTGCCCGGTCTCGCCGGGCCCAAGAACCGCCTATGGCTCTAAAAATGATAGTTTAGGAGTTAAGAAAAAGAAGGTGAGGAGTGTGTGAGTGTATTCTAAAAGCTTATTTAATTAAATAGTAAATAATGATGTATTATATGCACTCACACCTTATTTACTATTTAATTAAATAAGCTTTTAGGGTGTCTTTTTTGGTTGGACGAGGTGTCGAAGCTCCGGGTGCATTTCGATTCTTTAAGGCGTCTTTTTTGGTTGGACGAGAGGTGGAAGCTCCCTGCTTTGTATTTGCTCGTCGGTGCATTGTTGGGTTGCCGGCTTCACCAGGGACGTGGTTTAAGGACGACAGTTGAAAATTTAGGATCTCGGAGTTACCTTTATTGAATGCTTCTACAAGGCGCTTTCTGATCACCAGGGTACGAACGTCCCAACTTCTTTCTTACTCGAAGTGAATATCTACCTTAAGTAGTCTACAGGTTGTCGACAGTCTGCCTATAGGCAATCCGGCCTGGTGGTCGGCTCCCTCTTAGATTTGAAGGATGGTTGAATGTGGCTGACTCTCTCGTGCAAGCGGTCGCTTCGCCAAAAACCATGGTATTTTTCTTCTGAGTATGTGATCGGCGAGTCCCATTCAATTTTGCTATTTTGACCATGAAGGTTTGACGGTCGGCTGCTTACGGTAGACTGATGAAGTTCAAAGAATGCTGCTCACAGACTATCGTCTTCGAGCTTCGACCTTAGTGGAAACAAATGTGTTGGTTGGGCCGCTTAAGGTGTTGGTTTGTTCAACACTTTTGCTCTTCGATCACATGTGTTCCTGGACGCATATTCCTCTTGATGTACTGTCTTAGAATAGTAGGGACGAGGTAGTTCATCAGTAGGTCGTCACTGGAATCAAGTGTTATCCCGATGATAATTAACCCATGCGATAAGGAAATGATACAATAGAGTCAATCTCCTGCATTATTGTCTGATGGTCCTGGCCCGAGGGGGTCCTGACCACCGGTACGAGATCTGATGAAGCGGTAAAGCGCCAAGCAAAAAATAATAGGTTTATTATTACCGGGTGATATAGGTTATATTGTATCGTAGTCCACAGAGATTGGTAGAGAAAAACCGACGTTCAATGTTCTCGTATTCTAAGTTTCATGATTGGGTTACAGAAAGTAAAATGTGGGAAAAGTAAATAAAAGCAAATAAGCAATCTATTGTAGCTTAAGAGAATTCATTATGGAATCGTATTTCTACTCTACCCGTCAAATACTTAAATTTGAAGATCTATCGCTCAACACTCACAATACGCATTAAAATCACCAGGCATCATACGAGACACAACGTCAATGTCCATTTCTACAACACCGACGAGAGCTCAACCATACTATTCACATCAGCGATTTCTCCACCGACACAAACAACACGGAGGCATTAAACTAGATACCCATTACGATTATTAGCCCCAAATCTATTTATACAATTCAGAAACTAATAGTTATCATTCCTGATCAAGATCTATGATGTCTATTTCTATAACACCACAAATACAAAGCATTTAAGCAAAAAGATCAAGAACAACAACAATGATGATTTGTAAAGTGAATATATAAACGATCCCAAGATCAACAAATGTACATACAAGAGAGGAAAACATACAAACCCCACCATTGGAATGGGTCACTGAGAAGAAGAAGAACCAGCAGAAACTTCTCGTGTTGTCGGCACAATCGGAGACCACCCGAGCTCAATCGACATGATGAGACACCCAGTAGTATTACTTGAACCTCTAAACTACAAAGAATGGATCAGAGCTCAGCTTTGTCCAAGAAGAGATGATAAAAAACCTAAAAAATCTGTTCTAAGCTATTTATACAAAACTGAAAATCGCAGACCGCGCTAAGCACGGAATAGCGCGCTTAGCACGGTGTCCTTTATTTGTCTTAAACCGCCAGAGCGCGCTTAGCGCCAAAAACCCACGCTAAGCACGATACCTACTGGCAGACTGGTCTCAAAAGATCCCAGACCGCTTAAGCACGGTATAGCGCGCTTAGCACGCTCAACAGAACAACAAAATTTTATTTCTTCAAAACGCGTTCGCAGCCGTGTCTACGACACTTTATCCCTCAAAGCTCCGAATACGCTGAAATACCTACAAAAGACAACAAAACTATCAAACGGTACATATTTACACGAAAATGTAACAAAACACAAACGATACAAATATACACAAAAACGGAGAATTATTCAAACGGTATTAACAAAAAGTCTCGATAAGTGCCACTATTTACTTACACAAAATAACTACATTTTTGCACTTATCAAACTCTCCCCAACTTGAATTTGTTTGTCCTCAAACAAGGCCAAACACTCAAATCGCAAAAGTAAAAATCCAAAGAATCAAGAATCAACAAGATTTAAAAAAACGAAACAATTGTACGGTTCAAACAAAAACGTACGAACAATATAAATACTTACCACAATCCTACAACGACAACATGAAAACGAAACAAATCCTGAGTACAAAAATCATACAAAACATTCTAAAACAAAACATGCTCAATCACGAATCACGCCTAGCAAAAATTCATCGGTAGATGAAAAACACCGAAAGGTGAGGACTTTGACACACACCCAACAATCTTGCAAACAATAGACAAAATTATGCGTTCATCCAAATACAGTATTGAAAATACAATGGCACGAATCACAAGGGCTTTAAAGGTTGTAATGCGGCTCGGTTAACAAACAAGTGATAAGTCCTAAAGCTAAACGAAACAAAAACTTGCCTAAACCTAAGGGATTAATTACTTCCACAAAGTTTCAAACAATACAATTCCACTCCAACTTTATTTTTCCTCACAAGTTGTCAAACCAAACACAAAACTTATTCGCACAATTTTATTTCACTACTCTTTTTGTTATTTTATTTTTCAAACTTTTTCTCTTTTTTCTTTCTTTTTCACATATTTTTTTTCTTTTTCTTTTTCTTTTCACAACCTGATACCAACCCCAACATAAGTAAGCAAACTTCATCTCCCCAACTTGGATACAACTATCATCATAATAAGAATACTCCCTACTTTTTAAGGCAAGGTAAAAATTCACACTATAAATCATAGTTGAGGGTTCAAGAAAACAAAGAATCAACATCCATACACAATTGAAAACCAAACGCTCGTAGACAAACATTAAGCAAAAACAACATGGATATTGACAAAAGGCTCAAAGGGGATACTGATGGTCACACACTCACAAGGTGAATTGACATGTGGCTATGGTAGTTGTGCTCAGAATCAAACAAGTGCCTTGATCACTTTCGTGAAGTCACAAAATCAATACAAACGACAGATTAAACATAATAATATCCAGTTAAAACAAGAAATGTCGGTCACTCGCATATGTACACAATGGAAGCCACCTCACATTTATGGTAAAAAAAGGGAAACTAATGTGATTCAAGTCATGAGCAAGTTATGCAAAAAGAACGAGTAGTATGAAAATTGTACAAATGAAAAGTCTCATAAACATGTTATGCTATAGAAAGCGATAAACGAGTACCTTGCTATGTACAAATTCGAAAAATCATTACCGCACAATTGGCATGTTGAATCAATCAAAATTAGAGAATTACCAAATGCGACTTCAAGTAATCGGGCCAAAATTTGAGTCTAAACAACAACAAAAGAATTAACACATACTACTAATAATTACTACACTATAAGGCCTTGGTGGCAGTGGAAAAAAAGGCGAGCCAAGCGAACAGTTAAAAAGAGCTCATTGGCCAAAAATAGTAGATCGCGCTAAGCGCGGTGAGCGCGCTAAGCGTGCTATACCAGTTGGGTAAAAAACTAGTACAACAACAATGCAATCCCATTCACTCTCCACTTCTCGCCTACACAACTCATTTCTAGACAAATTAAACAGAATTTACAACCGTTGGGGTGCCTCCCAACAAGCGCTTGTTTTACGTCGTTAGCTCGACACCTTTATTGTCTCGCGAATGGAAAGTGACTTCCTCGCGACACGCCAATGGTTTCGCCTCAAACGTAACCTAAAGAAAGCAACCTGACCAAACATTTAACAAACTAATCAAAAGCAAAAGTATATACAAGTATGTGTAAAAACACAAATATACATAAAATGCAATATTTACAAAATCCTTAATTGTCTAAACAAATTGAAAAATGAAGATTTAGAATTGACGAACTATCCGAGTTCAATTTGTTTAGCTAACTTCACCTTGCTAAATAGCAAAAGTGAAGAGGAACAAAAAAAAACACACAAACATGTTCAAGCATGAGAACATAAACACGGTATCAATATACAAAACTAAACAAGTATGAGAATATGCACAAAATATACGATATGGACATATTTACGAAACTTATAACGTGAAACCGTTGCAATGCGATTAATCTCAAAACCAATCCCCGGCAACGACGCCATTTTGTTGAAGCGGTAAAGCGGCAAGCAAAAAGTAATAGGTTTATTATTATCGGGTGATATAGGTTATATCGTATCGTATTCCACAAAGATTGGTAGAGAAAAGCTACCGTTCAATGTTCTCGTATTCTAAGTTTCATGATTGGGTTACGGAAAGTAAAATGCGAGAAAAGTAAATAAAAGCAAATAAACAATCTATTATAGCTTAAGAGAATTCATTATGGAATCGTATTTCTACTCTACCCGTCGAATACTTAAATATGAAGATCCATCGCTCAACACTCACATTACGCATTAAAATCACCAGGCATCATATGAGACGCAACGTCAATGTCCATTTCTGCAACACAGATGAGAGCTCAACCATACTATTCACATCATCGATTTCTCCACCGACACAAACAACACGGAGGTATTAAAATCGATACCCATTACGATTATTAGCCCCAAATCTATTTATAAAATTCAGAAACTAATAGTTATCATTCCTGATCAAGATCTATGATGTCTATTTCTACAACACCACAAATACAAAGCATTTAAGCAAAAAGATCAAGAATAACAACAATGATGATTTGTAAAGTGAATATATAAACGATCCCAAGATCAACAAATGTACATACAAGAGAGGAAAAATATACATACAAACTCCACCATTGGAATGAGTCACAAGGAAGAAGAAGAACAAGCGGAAACTTCTCGTGTTATCGGTACAATCGGAGACCACCCGAGCTCAATCGACATGATGAGACACCCAATAGTGTTGCTTGAACCTCTAAACTACAAAGAATTGATCAGAGCTCAACTTTGTCCAAGTAGAGATGATAAAAAACCTAAAAAATTTGTTCTAAGCTATTTATACAAAACCGAAAATCGCAGACCGCGCTAAGCTTGGAATAACGCGCTTAGCACGGTGTCCTTTATTTTTCTTAAACCGCCAGAGCGCGCTTAGCGCCAAAAACCCGCGCTAAGCACGGTACCTACTGGCAGACTGGTCTCAAAAGCTCCCAGACCACGCTCAACTGAACAACAAAATTTTATTTCTTCAAAACGCGTTCGCAGCCGTGTCTTCCACACTTTATTTCTCAAAGCTCCGAATACGCAAAAATACCTACAAAAAGACAACAAAACTATCAAACGATACATATTTACACGAAAATGTAACAAAACACAAACGATACAAATATACACAAAAACGGGAAATTATTCAAACGTTATTAACAAAAAGTCTCGATAAGTGTCACTATTTACTTACACAAAATAACTACATTTTGGCAGTTATCAAGATCCTGTAGCACATTGAAGGCACTTTGGTAACAGATCGACATCCGTCATTAATTATGAACTTGCCGTATCTTGGAGATCGCCACGGTAAATACCCCGATAGCTGCAGAAAGCATATGTGACTTTAGGTTGGAAGGTATATATTGTGAATCTTCGACACGATCTTCATGGAAATTGTCTTCAGCCTCTGGCGTAAATCTAGATCTGGATCTAAGATCCTTCTTTCTGCTACTTTGCGGAGTTCTCGAGAGAATCTGAGATCTGGAGTTTTGAGAAATCCTAATCGAAATGATGATTGATTGAATCGATTGCAACAAATCTCTGTGTTCGATTCTGATTGTTCTCGATTCTAAGATTTGAGGAGGTTAGGAAATGGTAAATCAAATATTTGAATTTGAAATTGCAGGAACCTAGACCTAGAACTTCTATATTCGCACGATGGAGTTGGAAAGCAAACATGAATTCGTGGAAATCGTAGGAATCAAAAGTTGTTTCCTACAGACGACACCACTGTTCTATTCGAAAACTAGAAATGGATGCAGTTGGAAAACTGATGATCTTGAACAGAGACTCCGACCTCTTTTACGGTTGCGCGGGTGGAGTTGCATTGTTAGCACTACAACGCTTAAGTCAGTTCAAGATTTAGACATGTGTAATGAAAAGTAGAGATCAGAGAATGTACCTTGCTTTTGACATGGAGACTGATTTTATATCTTAGAACAAGTAAAATAAATTTGAAATAAACTCAACCTTAGTCATTTAATCTTTGACCGGTTCAAAATAATATCTAAAAATATTTCTAGTGGTTTGTTTGATTTTCTCTTTGAATTATCACCTCTCCTTGTAACAACAACAACAACCAAAAATAGAGAGAGAAAGTGGAAGTGTTGTTTAGAGTAGAAAAAATAACAGACAACACAAAAAGCACGTGACCGTCCATCAAAAAGAAGAAGAGCTTATCTAGTTGTCAACGTGTTATATAGTACTAGTACCTTAAAATAATGTGCTGTCTCATTACTTAAGAGAGAAGAAGAAACCAAATATTGAATTTGTTTCAAGACTTTAGCCACTCTGATGGCGTCCTAGTCAGAACGCAACAAAAAGAAACCAAACCAATTTCAGGTACGTCAAACTTTTATAGCTTCTCACACTTCATATACTCATATTCACACCCCCTTTTCTTCTTCTCTTTCTCTTTGAAAATAAACACGCTTCATTAGAATCACTATTTCTTCCCTTTGCTTTGTTTACAGTTGAAGATATGGGAAGTTTAGCTATGAATCCATTATTTAGAAGTGAATCTTTTGGATATTATAACAACTTCCCTGACCAGAACTACACGATGATGGAGAAGAGACAGTTGTTCCTAAGAAGCTACCAGTTCTGTAGAAAGAAGAGTCTGACAGAGAGAATCAAAGGCTCTTTAATCCGTGCTAAGAAAGTTGTTTGGTTAAAGCTAAGGCATGCTCGTGGATTAAGAAAGTTGGTGTTTTTTCCCAGGTTTAAATGCGGTTTTTATTACCGTAGAAGAAGGTTCTTTTCACAGCTTTTAAACAGTAGTAATAGTAATAGCCAGAAGCGCAAAACTGATTCTTCAACTTGTTTATGGTAATTCATTTGTATTTAGATTTTGGAACATGTATGTATGTATTTTGTTCATCATTTTTAGCAATAAATTTGTTATGTTTTTTTATATTGTTTAATTGTTTGGTTGTTAGGTTTATGAGTCATATCTTTAACTGCTCCTTCTTTCTTGTCTTATTTAATGGCGTGAGCAGATATTGAAATATAAATTTGATTCAGAAATTGTTCATACATGGTTGTTGGATTGCAGCTCTAATTAGGTCTTTCAATTTATTGTTATATAATATTAGTTATTATTAGTCGAATTTTATATTGACAAAACTCATCATTCAAATTGATTCGTAAGATGTGAGACGTATCTGTTAATTTAATTTTTTTTTTTAATTTCGCGATGGAGAAACCTTATAACAAGGCAGACATTGGGGGAAAAAACAAAATTTGGTCAATTATGAAGCAGTTTTTCATGCGTATTATTAGAGTTAGGAACTTGAGAATCTCAAGATAATACACACACTCCAAACAATACTCCGGCAAAGCTGCAAGAGTTAAGGACTTTGGTGGAGGGGACCGTTAATTTGGTGTTGTTAAATAGAAGATTGAATATTTGCCTTAGGACAGCTCAGTTGTGTCAAGTTTTAAATAACGGTTGCGGTTACGATGGCGTAAAGGTTTTTTGAAATTTTGGTTGGTATGAGTGTCGCAACGTGTTAATTATAGTCATCACGTATTTACATTCACGTTATGAATTAACCATAATTTATTATTTGTTACACAAAAAGGGTGAATAATATCGATATCACAGTTCAGCACCTTCTTTTCTGTTTTATTTCGACTTTTAAAATCTTAGTTGTGCAAGGACATCTAATTTGCATTACCTGAGTTGGAATAATCTAAATACATAGTTAAGTGAAATTCTAGATGTAATAGGAAATGTAAATGCAAATTGCTAGTTTAAAGCACAAAAAGTCAAGTATTTAGAAGTTCTATGTTTTGAATTTTCTAGTTTAACAGCTGTGTTTGTGTGTGTGGTGTGTATTTTTACCATAAAAATAGGGCTGGAACTTGGAAGAACATAACTGTTTCTTTTACTTTAACTTATGATTGCCATTATTATCAATAAATACTAGTTGGAATATTATCGTTTATACGTTAAGATGTTTCTGATTCTCCACCTCCATGTGATGCGATCGACTTTTTTTATGTGATAGTGATTCAATTAGCTTTAATTCACGGGCAAGTGGGTGGTCGTAGTTGCTGTCTGGTGGTTGCTTCTGTTACTATCTGACCATCAAAATATTTATGACACTTTTTTATTGTGGTACTCTAGTACCTTCTAAGAACTCTATTACTATAAATGATTTTACTATTTTGCTGTCTACGGTGATACTCTTCCACTATAATAGAAAAAAAAAAAGAAGTAGAAAAGCTTAAATATAGTTGTGATCCTACTAAATATTTTAAATTTTATTTTAAATTTTTTAAAATATTTTTTTAAAGAATGATTTTTCTAAAATATTTTATTCATATTTTTGTTCTTCATGCAACTTAGCGACAAAATTAGCAATGCTTTTCTTTAAGATTTTTGCACAGATTAAAAAAGAGAATTTCTTCACCCACCTCCCAACCTTCTTGGCCACCTCCGGTGAATTTACCACAATACCCCTTATTTCGGAAGTTTATTTCCGAAACGGTACTTTTTTTTGGAAAAAAGGTGTTTTCGGAAATGAACTTCCGAAAACGTGTTTTTTTTAATATAAAATATTGATTTCGGAGATGCATCTCCGAAATAAAGTCACTTTTCAGAAAATGTGGTGTTTCGGAAGTTCATCTCCGAGCGCACCCCCCTTGGAGGAATTCGGAAATGCACTTCCGAAAATAGGTCTGGACAGAAGAAAATGAACAATTCGCTTTATTTAATCGGGTGAAAATTACAACGATAATATTATATAAAATTAAAGTTACATATTGCTAAACACGGGTAGGTGGGGATGAGAGAGTGGTGGGGAGAAAAAAAGGCTTCCAAATTTCAAAAGGTTTATTTATTATTTTAATAAAAATACGTACAACTGAAAGTAACAAATGACGGAGGAGGTGTAACCGGAGCCGAAACATATGACGGAGGAGGTGGATGTCCGGAGGAAGAAGACCCGGAGGTACGTCCACCGCGAGACAAAGGAGCCAATCAATGTAAGCTATAATTTATCATTATCATCAGGGGACGTCATTACAAAAAATTGGAAAAAAAATCTTATTATTTTTAATCTTGATTTTTTAGAAATGACCTCCCCAGATGATAATCATAAACTATAGCTTACATTGATTGGCTACTTTGTCTCGTGGTGGACGTGTCTCCAGTTCTACTTCCTCCAGACATCCACCTCATCCGTCATATGTTCCGACCCCGGTTACCACTTCCAAAAACTAACATGATAAATCCAATACAAATACACTGTGCGATACAATCCGAAATCAGAACAAAACAAAACAAAAACATGTTATTCTACCCGACGAGCGTTACAAAATACACATCAAACAAAAAAAAACACGTTATTCTTCCCGACGAGCGAACTCCTCAGAATGAAGATAATTATACCAATCTTCATCCCACTCATTATCAGAACCATCAGCGTTGATCACGCCTGAAGGCTGAGCCTGCGCGTCCGAGCCATGGACTCCCAGGGGACGAGAAGCAGAACCAGTCAAAAGCTTCTTCTTCTCCTTCACCTCCTTCACCTCCTTCACCTCTTTCACCTCCTTCTTTGAAGAACTATTTCTTCCCTTAGCGCCCTCTTTAGAAGACGCAGTCCTGCGTGCTTGTTGGTTGTCTGACATGTTCCTGTAAACAGTTGAAATCGATTAATATGCGAGACAAAATAAAAAACAAAAAAATTTGAACTTCTGATATATTTCGGAAGTTCATTTCCGAAAACTGGGATGGAGGTGTTTTCGGAAATGAACTTCCGAAACACCCCTGCGATGCAATTTTCTGCAGCTTCCATGCCAGACCCCTAAATCAACCTTCAAACCAAATCAAAATGCTTCTAAACAACCTAAATACTACTAACAACCTAGCCATATATCATTTATGTAATTAAAACCCTAAATAACATGCATTTGAATAATAGATCTAAAAATTTCAAAACTTACAAAGTGTTAGGATTGAGGGCTTTTGAATGTTGTTTAGCAGTGTGATTGGAGCCTTGATGCAGCTTTGGAATTCCGTTTGCACAAATTTTCGCCTCTGCCACTTTTTGTTTTGATTTAGGGTAAATGATTGGGGGAGGGTGAGTGTTTTGATAAATCTGCAGAAATCGCAGTATTTCGGAAGTGAACTTCCGAAATAATTGTTTCGGAAATGAACTTCCGAAGTAAGTCAATTTTTTTAAAAAAACACGCTTTCGGAAATGAACTTCCGAAGCAGGGGTAGTTTTGGTTTTTCGCAGGAGGTGACCACCCATAGGGAGGTGGGTAAAGAAATTTTCTTAAAAAATGTTATGTTGTCATAAGAAATTACAGTTTTACTAAATTAACTTTATAAATGTGTTAGAAATAATGTAGAGTAGTAATTAAGAACACAACCGAAAAAATAACAATCATTTCTATATTAAAAAGTGAGAATAACATTTATTTTATAATAACATTTATTTGTTAAAACAACATTTATTTTAAATAGAGGGAGTAAAATATTTGACAATTGAAAATTAACACAAAAATAAAATATAGTAAAGATGAAAATGCTCTGGTAAAATTAAATAATTAAAAATTAGAAGTAACAATATTAAAAAGAGTGTTGAGATAATACTTTATAATACTAGAAAAGATGATAAAAATTAGATTTAAATTTAGATTGTTTGAGATAGATAGAAACGTAATAAAATTATTAAAAAAGATTTCAGAATTTATGATATGAATAGCAATTCCCAATAGAATATTACGACAATACGTAGTTGTCTTCATTTAATGGATAAATTTGATTGTTGTTCATGTATTAGCTTAATAATTATAATTTCACTTCTTAAAAATGAACAATGTATTCGAACCAAAATCTAGCTCCTTAAATAAGAACTCCACCAAAATACTCAAGATATTTATAGACGCAAATGAATTTTAAATGACTTCAAATTTTGTTTTTCCTCATTTAAAAATACAAGTGAATTTTAATTAGGGGTGTATATAGGTCGGTTTGGATTAAATTTATTCAAAATTATAACCCAATTCATACATGATACATTGATTTGGGTGAGCTAAAATAACCATCCATAATATTATTGGATTGATTTAGGTAAAACCACAAATTTATGGGTTGGATTGAGTTAGGTAGTTAGTTATCCAATATTTTTTTTCAACATCAAATGTCTAAATGTACAATAAAATTTATCATAAAAATATATTTGTAAAAACCAAAGTTACATTAAAGCAAAATCTAGAATTGCATAAAATATTTGCAACTTAGTAGAATTAGCATCAAAATAATGAAAGTGTAACATCTTAAATAAGTTAAAATATTACTTATTAAATAAAAGATGTTCGAAAAATTGAAATTGAAGCAAACAAAATTAAAAACATCTAAGTCATCACTTCAAATTACAAAAAAGAAAAAAAAATATAGTTACTCAATAACACATGAGTTTTGTGTGTTGGGTGTGAGTTTACTTATAATCCAATTATTTTAAATGACTTTTCATTTTTGAAAATCATATTCATCCAATAATCCAATCTGATTTACTTTTTTAGAATTTTACTGATTTATTAAATTTACCGAATCTATAAACACCCCTAATTTTAATTTAATACATTTTAAAATACATCATAATAATTCTAGAAGATATTGGTACAATACCGACATAGTAGAATAAATGCACTAGCATATTCTGATATTAGCATTAAGTGTTAACTTGATATTTTTTTCCAAACGGAACACTTCAATTTATTAAAGCGACTTTAAATGGACAGTGGAGCAAAAATATAAATGAGGGTATTAAAAGTAGTAAATAAATGTTTATGAAATTATGTTATCACAAGTATTAGATACATTTATCATAAAACAGTGAACACAAATTAATGTCCGCTTTCTCTCCTGTACTAGTATATTTTTGTTATTTTTGTTAAGGGTCTTGCTAACCAGTATCCTAAGGGCACTCTTTACACATACTAAATAAAAAAATATTTTTTATGAAAGTTAATATTTCAATTTTCAATAGATTATCAATACATTAAATACACGCATTTTAATAAAAACTTACCACTTTAATCCTTTAAAAAGTGCCCCAAAAACACTAGTTACATTTTCCTTTTTTTAATAGTAAACTAGAATGATATATTAATAAGCGAGAAAAAAAAAGAATACAAGAAACAACAAAAGGACAAGTAATGCTCTACAAATAAAACATAGTTAAAAACAAAAGCCATGAAAAACAGAAAAAAAATCACAAGCATTTCTAATTCTTGAATAAATCAAACCTACACAAAGACCAAAAAATAACACTATGTCGAAAAATATAACTTGAAAGGGGGATTCTCTATCAAATTCTGAGCGACAGAGCAGTTCACCACCAGAATAGGAGAGCTGAAAGGAGGTAAAAAAATCACCTACAAGAAACAAAGAAAAACAGCTGGCCACCTAGCACTCCCCTAAGCTCGAATACACTTGAGCGGGTCACCTTCCCTATTCGGCAAGGGAATGACAAAAACTGAAGCAGTGGGAGAAGACTTGTAACTCCTCAATTCTACCCCGATAATTATTCAGAAAATCAGAGTTATAAAATTATTTTTCGACAAACAATTGGAGTATTACGATCCGACTCAACAACAATATCATGCTATCATAGATACATAACACAAATACTCGGATAAACTAAAACCACATGAATTCACTTTATTAACATTAAGCAGTGGAACTACATTAATCAACTTGGACGACATAACATCTTTGCAACTCAAACCACAATAACATCAACAAAAAACCAAACAACTAAACAACTAGCGTTCATCCCCCCGAGTGTTACGTATCAGAGCAAGACCCTCTTGACTTATTATAGTGCAACATAAATACTTCATAAAATTACTTCGAACATCCACGGCTATTCTTGAGTACCTGCCCATTTCTCATGGTATGGGAAATATCAGCAGAAGGGTGAGAATTCAAATCATAATAAGTAAACATAATATAGGAAATGTAATACACAACAAAAATACATTCCAAGAATTCATCATCCTTCACATAAACATGCATCATATACAACATATCAAGATTTACATGTTCAACTCTTCCGACAAAGCTCCACAAATTCCAAGTAATCAAACATAATTGCCAAACAATATACATAATGATATTTCACCAACATATAGATTCTAAGTACATAATCCTTCTAACAATTCACAAAGTAACAATTGTATATAAGTGTAATCATATTTCAAGTACACAAGTTATCACGTCTCTTACCACATGTATTCATCATTAACCAAACATGGTTCACATATTCCACACATACACATATATCATTAATACATATATATTCACATTCTCATCATTTCTGTTTTCAATCACACATATCACATTCATAACACTTCAATAATTCATATCAAATGAATTCAACTTCGCAATATGCATTCACACATCATAGCAACCACTTCACCTTCACAATGACTCGAATGCAATTCAATATGCGACTCAATACTATGTATATGTATGTGGTACCATTTGGAGTAAAACTCTCATCGTCTCAAAATTTGCCATTAGGCACATCTTCGTTATTTGCCATTAAGGCCGTCGTGTTTGCCATAGTTTTCAGGCCGTCGTCCTTGCCATAAGTTTCAGGCATGCAATATGCAATGGATGCGACTCAATGATGCACATCCACAAATACAACACTGTCGCACGCTCGCGAAAATGAACAGAGTCGCCACTAACATATCTATCCTAAAAGGAAAGGAACATCAGCAAACCTAAGATGAATAAGAACGAGGTCTTTCGACCAGAGATAGGGTACCGGAGTCGGTTACGCAAGGGGAAGGTGCTAGCACCCCTCACGCCCATCGTACTCGATGGTATCCACCTATGTTTGTTGCTATCTAAAGGGTGTGTACTATAAATCTAAAGCTTAATGCTAAGGGTATGAATGCAAATGAAAGAAAAGAAACACGGGGAAAATAAGGTTTATAAATAATTGTGCTCGCTTAGGCCCCGCGACCTAATGCCTACGTATCCTTTTCAGGAATCAAAGCGCCGTAGTTCGGCTCTTTAGTTTTTGTTTGTTTTTGTGTTTTTTAGTGGACGAAGTTACATTCGCACTCCGCTGCTCGACCTCTGGAGTCTTAAGCTGGGAATGGAGAGGAAATAACGTGTCCGATTAAAGAATGCCTCGGAGGCGAGATAGAGAAAAGAGTTTGAGCGTTCAAGTGGCACCCTAAAGCAAGGGAGACTCGAGTTGCTCTTTGGTTTGTGTTTTTTAGAAATTGGGAACTTACGCTCGAATGGTTCCCTAAAGCAAGGGAGATCCAAGCACTCGAATGATTCCCTAAAGCAAGGGAGATTCAAGCTTCCATTCCCTTTTTAATGATTTTCACTTTTTTATTAATGTTTTACTAAGTTTTTTTTTTTTGTATTTTTTAAAGGGATTTTATTTTGATATTTATTAGATGTTTTAATGTTGAAAAGGAAAAGAAACTAGCCTAAATATGAAGGGAATTTCTACCTAATGTTATCATGGTTTCTACCTAAGGTTAGGAATAAAAGAATATGAAAATAAAGATCACAATTAGAAGTCAACAAGTAGGATACATGAAAATAGTACAAGAGCATGAAATAGAACAAGTCAAAATATAGCACTAAAGTGAATTAAAAGTACTATTATTTTTTATGTTGATTTTTATGAGAGAAATTGAATTACAAGTAAGTAAAGACTAAAACAATAAATAGCCTAAAAACTAATATTTTTTATGATTATTTTTATGTCAAAAATCATGTCAAAGTCTAAAAAACATAGGAGAAAAATCTAAGTAAAAACCTAAATTCTACTAATTTTCTAATGTGAATCAGGGGGGTGTTAATTGAATTCATGGTGGTGAATAACAAGCGCTGCGCAGGGCCTAATGGTTGGCCCAGAATAGTTCTTTTTTGTATTACAAATTTTGTTTGCCAAAAATGGATGGCCTGGGCCTTAGAGGGGATGAACGCGTGAAAGGCCTTGTTTTGCTTGATCTAGCATCATGTTATTCAGACTTTTAATCAATTATACATTTTGTTTAATAAACAAAAAAAAGAAATTAAAAATAAGAAAAATAAAACAAGGAGGATTAGGGTTCAACGTTGTGTCGTTCCCAATTCTCACTCGTCTCTCACTCTCGTTCTCTCCGACGGCGGCGCGGTGATCTCCCTTCTCCGATCCGAACTCAAAACACCACCGTCCGGCCATCATCAACACAATTCTCGTTGCCTCGCCCTCTCAATCAAACGAAATTGTTCATACTACTCAACCTTCAAAGCCTTGACTTTAACTCACAAAAACCCTACCTAGTTCAAAATCGAGCTTAAATTGAGATAGAACCTGGATTCGCAGAAGACAATTGGAGATCAAGAAGACCGGAGAAGTTTCCAATCGGAGTTGACACACAACCGGAGTTGATGCGAAGTGAATGCGGAAGAACGGCGAAATTCTTCAGGTAATCTTGATTCTTTCCAACTTGTGTTTCTTCTTTAGCTCTTCATTCTTCTTGTTCCTGGATTTCTGAATTTGTCTTGGATATGTTCTTGTGCGAGGATGATACCATCGTTGATGTGCTGATGGTGTCGAAGCCTGAATGAAGATTGAAGATTGTTGCCAAACTGAAGATGAAGATGGTGATTCGATTATCAGTGAAGCAGAGATTGCAATGAGGTTGAAGATCGTCAAGGATGAAGGAGATGCAAGGTGAATTGAAGATGATGTGAAGGTGAATTGAAGATGATGGTGTTTTGTTGAGAAAGTGAAGAAGATGAAGGTGAGTTGTGGAGAATGCAAGCAGAGTGGTGAAGGGAGAGTGAAAGTGAAGAGAGCAAAAAGGTGGAGGATAAAGATGTGTGAAGTGGAAGAGAATGATGAAGTTGATGATGAGTGAAGTGATGCTGAGAATGGGAGAAGAGATTGCAAGTTATGAAAATGGTGAGCCTTGAAGTGTGGAGCAGAGTTCTAATTTATAGATGCAAGGTAATTCCCTTCTCTTTTCTATTGTAGAATCTGTTAGGTAGTTGAGAGTTAGGAAATTCTGTTAGTGAATGTTGGAAGTTGGTTAGAGATTCGGTTAGGGGTAGTTACAAATGTTTGAAAGTTTGTTAGAGAATTTGTTAATTCTGTTAGGATGGTTATAGGTTAGAAGAATCTATTAGAGTAGTTAGAAAACGGTTAGGGATAGTTATTCTGTTACATCCATAAGGGAATTGATTCTGTTATGGGGAATAAAAGGGTTAGCTGAGGTTTTGAGTTAGTTACATGATAGGAATCAGTTGGGTTGTTAGAGTTTGGAAATTGAATCAATGGTTAGAAGTTAGTTACAAAGCCGTTTTTTCTGTTATAACTGTTTAGGAGTCAGTTAGTAATAAGTGGCTGAATGTTAATTGGTTTTCTGTTTGTGAGTTGGGTTTGAAATAGGTTTGGGAAAGTTAGTGACAGATTGTTGAATTCGGTTAGGTGGTTAGGATTCGGTTGGTGAATGGTTGAATGGTTTGTAACTATTATTTCTGTTATGCTGTTAAAGTTAGTTTGGTTATTGAGTTTAAAAAAACAGTTAGAAAGTGTTTAGTTCCAAAATAATTAGGCTGAAACTGAGTTGAAAACAGGGGATTGAATGATAGGAGAATTAGGTAAGTTAAAGAGAGTTTGAAATGGTTACAAGCTGCTAGAAATTGGTTATTTTCCTCTTTTCTCTTGTATGTTGACGAAACTGAATGGCTGAACCGAATGCCCCCTTTTTTTTGTATATGCTGCTGATTCTGGAATTGTGATGGACATGGTGTAGAATGATTTCTGTCAGTGTTGCTTGCTTCCTCCAATGCATAACCTTCAATGCCCACTTGTTTTGATCTGATTTTGCTGCATACGAACGGTTACGACACATTCTAATTGGTTTTGTTTTGTATTAATGCAGGGCTGACTTGGATTGTGTGTGCTGCAGGATTTGGTTTTTAACGTGACAAAATGTATCAACAAGTTGCACGAGATGGAGTTGTATGGACTTCCAGCGCATGGACATAACAAAGAAGCATCTTGATCATGAGTAGATGAAGAAGATCCTGCTCTTATAATGTTTTCTTTTTTTTTTGTAAACTTGGCAATTTGTACTGTATTTTGACCTTTGATAATGTAATTTTGGATTTTTATTTGAATGTGACAAATTCAAATAAATTTGAATTTTATTCTTTTCCTTCCTGTTGCACCCCAAAATTTGCCCACGTATTTATTTCCTACTAGTTTAAGCTTTGCATTCATGTGCATCTCGCGACTAGGGTATTAACATAGATCATGCATCATTAACCAAATAACAGGGCACTGGGATCAAGGAGGTCGAAAGCCTAAGGCTTCATATTGAGTTTGAGGATTGCATTGTACTTAGGGCATCATTCATGCTAACGCTTGTCACCTGATACGCAAGTTTGATTTGATTTGGTTCATTGCTTGAGTTAGGATCTCTTTGGAGGGAAGTTCATTCAAGTGAGGTTTTGGATTTGTTATAATTCGAGGATTGAATTGAGCCTCATTAAGGTGTGTTGAGATGGAAGATTCATTCATTTTGGTATGCAGAGAGTGCAATCTACAATGTCACAATATTCATTCAAACATTCACCGATGCAAGCTTCATTCATTCTTTGTGTAATTGGTTTACAAAGATATTCGGATTTAAATTGTCATTGGTTAACGAAAATATTTGGATTTAAATTGAAGGTTCATTCAAGATCACATCCCTCATCGCTTCATTCATTCAACTATGGACCAAAAGTTGTTTCAATTGGTATGCATCACTATGTTTCATGACTTATTTGCTTTCAAGAATTAAAGTGCAAGCGGAAGGAATTTTCATGAAGTTTCAAAACCAAAAGAGCTACAAACGGCCATGATCATTCAATACATGTTCATTACAAGAAGATCGAAATACAAACAATTGCGTTATGCTCAAAATTCAAAATCAATTCCATTGTCAACTTCATGATTATTATCCAAATATACCAAGTTATTTCATTAGGAGAAAATACTACAAGAAAGACAATTTAACCCAATTTCAAATGTTCAAAGATCAAAATAAAGATTCTCTAGAAGAGCTCATTCATTACAAATGTCCAAATTCCACATCTAAATTTCAGTGAAAAAAAGGAAACTAGGCGAACACAGTGATGTCCAAGAGGCTTTGACTTTGTCATTGATGTACTTGTTGAAGTTATGAGATTTAGTGGTACTCATGCTTAAAACAGAAACTCTTTCCGCACCAAATTACTCAATATACCAAACCGATACAACTGCATAAGCCAAGGTTCGCAGCACCTGGAAAGTGAATTGACAAATAAACCGAACCGGCTTGTGGACCAAATTCGGATTCAGCAGAAGGTTCGAAGAAGACTCAAAAAACAAAATTCACATAACAAAAAGGAGAGGCATAGCATAACAAAATTCACAAGAGGAAAAAGATCTGTAAGAGAAACGAAACAAACTCACCTTCATCTTTCTCTCTTCTTCATCATCGATTCAAAAAAAAAAAACCAGAAAATCTTTAACACCGATTCGCACACTCTTCAATTCCCTCTCTCTTGATTCAACCTGATAACAAAAATCCTCATCTCTGCTTCATTCAATCTTCATCATCTCAGAACCTTTTTCAATCATCACCAACGCTTCAACAGAAACATTGAACCACTTTCTCATAATCTCAACCTTCATCCATCTTCGTCAATCCTTCAATCAATTCTCCACCTCCTCAATCACGTTTCGATCCATAACATTCATCAGTCGTCGCACGATTCAGTGACCTCCAATGATCACTACCTTCATCAGCTTCAGAGAAACGAAATCAATAAAAAAGGAAACGCGTCGAGGATTCAAGAAGGAGAAGAAGAATAAGTGTGAATTAGAAAACAAGATCAGAATATCAAAAGGTGCGCTTACTTGAATTTCTCATTATCGACAACAATCCTTAACGCACCATCTTCATCTTCACCATAAGCTTCATCATCACTCTTCAACCTCCAAGAATTCGCAACTACGAGCTCCGAGAATCTTCAAGAACTAGCACCGATCCTGTATCATCATCACCAAAACAATGATTCGGAACACAAAGCCCTGCAAATTCATCTTCGACGCAATATTCACTGAGTTATGATCGGAGATTTTCTTCGGCAACGCAACTACTTCGCACCACTGCTCGCGGAAATTTCCGAGAAAAAAATTACTTCGCTCATTGTTGAAGCGGTATAGCGGCAAGCAACAAAAGTTTTGGATTTATTCATCCGGGATTTATCGTGTCCACAGAGATTGGTGAGAAGAACTGCCGTTCGACTATCTCGCGTTCTAAGTTTCATGATTTGGGTGCGGAAAGTAAAAGCAGGAAAAGTAAATAAAAGCAGATAAACAATCTCAATAGCCTAAGAGAAATAGTTATGGAATTGCATTTCGTTCTACCAGTCGAATACTTAAATCTGAAGATCTATCGCTCGACACTCACAATACGCATCAACATCACCGGGCATCACTCGAGATGCCACATCGGTGTCCATGTCTGCAACACCGACGAAAGCTCAACCGTACTATTCACATCGGCGATTTCTCCACCGACACAAACAACACGGAGACATTAGACTCGATACCCACTACGATTGTTAGTCCTGAATCCATGTCTGCAACCCAGAAACTAACAGTTATCATTCCTAATCAAGATCTATGGTGTCCATGTCTGCAACAACACAAATCCAGAGCATTTAAGCAAAAAGATCAAGAACAACAACAATGATGATTTATAAAGCGAATATATAAACGATCCCAAGATCCACAAATATACATACAATAAGAGTAGAAACATACATACAACACCCACCATTGGAATGAAACAAAGGGAAGAGAGAAGATGAATCGGAAAGATCTCACCAGTACAATGAAATCGAGTCAGATCCATGATCAATCCACATGACGTCGCACCCAATGGTGTTTCCTAAGCCTCTAAACTACCAAAAAAGGATCAGAGCTCAACTTGTCAAGAAGAGGTGATAAAAAACCTAAAAAATCTGTTATTAACTATTTATACAAAACTGAGTTTCGCAGTGGGCGCGACGCGCCCTACTTCAGTGCGACGCGCCCTATATAAATTTACCAAACCGCCCTAGAGCGCGAAGCGCCCTAATCCGGCGCGACGCGCCCTAACTTCTGCCAGACTATGTTCTTCAAACTCAAAGAGAGCGCGACGCGCCCTACAGCGCGCGAAGCGCCCTGCACCAGAACAGCAGAATTATTTTCTCTTTGCTCTCGCAGCCGTGTCTTCGACACTTTATTCCTCAAGGCTCTGAAAACGCAAGAATACCTACAAAAATACAACAAAACTATCAAACGGTATAAAAGTATATGAAAATACAAGTATTCGTAAAGTAAACGTAATTACACAAAAACGGGGATTTATTCAAACGGTATTAACAAAAAGCATTGATAAGTGCCACTATTTACATACACAAAATAACTACAATTTGGCACTTAACAACTCTCCCCAACTAGAATCTGTTTGTCCTCAAACAGGGCCAAACACTCAAATCGCAAAAGTAAAAATCCAAAGAATCAAGAATCGACAAGATTTGGAAAAACAAAACAATTGTACGGTTCAAACAAAAACGTACGAACAAAGTAAATACTTACCACTATCCTACAACGACAACATGAAAATGAAACGATTCCTAAGTACAAAAATCATACAAAACATTCTAAACAAAAACAAGCTCAATCACGAATCACGCCTAGCAAAAACTCATCGGTAGATGAAAAACACAGAAAGGTGAGGACTTTGAACACTCATCCAACAATCTTGCAAACAATAGACAAAATTATGCGTTCATCTAAAAATAGTATTGAAAATGCAACGACACGAATCACAAGGGCTTTCAAGGTTGTAATGTGGCTCGGTTAACAAACAAGTGATAAGTCCTAAAGCTAATCGAAACAAAAACTTGCCTAAACCTAAGGGAGTAATTACTTCCACAAAGTTTCAAACAATACAATTTCAATCCAACTTTTCTCTTCATCACAAATTTCACACCAAACACAAAACTTATTAGCACACTCTTATTCAAAACTCTTTTTGTTCTTTTCTTTTTCTAGCTTTTCTCTTTTTTTCTTTCTTTTTCTTTTCTTTCTTTCTCACTTTTTTTTTCTTTTTCTTTTCCTTTTCTCAACCTCACATCAATCACAACATAAAGAGGCAAACACCTTCTCCCCAACTTGAATTCAACCATAACATAAAGCGAATACTCCCTACTTTCTAAGGCAAGGTAAAAATCCAACTAAGCATCATAGTTAAGGTCAAGAAAACAAAGATAATCAAAATCCATCAAAAAGGGTGAACTATGTCTCAAGTTCAAAAACAAAATGGACAATGACAAAAAGGCTCAAAGGGGGTACGAATGGTCACACACTCACAAGGTAAAATGACATTTGGCTTATGGTAGTTGTGCTCAAAATCAAACAAGTGCCTTGATCACTTTCGTGCATTCACAAAAACAATACAAACGAAAGATTAAACATAATAATATCCAGTTAAAACAAGAAATGTCGGTCTCTCGCATATATATACAATGGAAAGCCACCTCACATTTATGGTAAAAAGGGAAAAACTAATTGTGATTCAAGTCATGAGCAAGTTATGCAAAAAGAATGAGTAATATGAAATTTGTACAAATGAAAAGTCTCAAAAACATGCTATGCTATAGAAAGCGATAAACGAGTACCTTGCAACGTACAAATTCGATCAATCATTACCGCACAACCGGCTTGTTGAATCAATCAAAATCGAAGAATTACCAAATGCGACTCCAAGTAATCGGGCCAAAATTTGAGTCTAAACACAAACAAAAGAATTAAAAATAAATCGATAAAATACTATACTATAAAGCCTTGGTGTAAGTGGGAAAAAGGCGAGCCGAGTGACCCATTAAAAAGAGGTCACTGGCCAAAAGCAACCCAGCGCGCGACGCACCCAAGAGCGCGCGACGCGCGCTACACCAGAAAAACCAGACCAGTCTAAAAAGACAGATTTTCCAGTGAGCCACCACTTAACACCTACACAACTCAATTACAGAAAAACAGAAAAATAAAACCGTTAGGGTGCCTCCCAACAAGCGCTCGTTTAACGTCGTTAGCTCGACGCCTTTATTGTTTCGCGAATGGTAAGAAACTTCCTCGCGGTACGCCAATGCTTTCGCCTCAAACGCAACCTAAAGAAAATGACCTGCCCAAACACTTAATCAAAACTATACGAAACTTAAAACATAAAACCATCGCAATGCGATTAATCTCAACCAATCCCCGGCAACGGCGCCATTTTGTTGAAGCGGTATAGCGGCAAGCAACAAAAGTTTTGGATTTATTCATCCGGGATTTATCGTGTCCACAGAGATTGGTGAGAAGAACTGCCGTTCGACTATCTCGCGTTCTAAGTTTCATGATTTGGGTGCGGAAAGTAAAAGCAGGAAAAGTAAATAAAAGCAGATAAACAATCTCAATAGCCTAAGAGAAATAGTTATGGAATTGCATTTCGTTCTACCAGTCGAATACTTAAATCTGAAGATCTATCGCTCGACACTCACAATACGCATCAACATCACCGGGCATCACTCGAGATGCCACATCGGTGTCCATGTCTGCAACACCGACGAAAGCTCAACCGTACTATTCACATCGGCGATTTCTCCACCGACACAAACAACACGGAGACATTAGACTCGATACCCACTACGATTGTTAGTCCTGAATCCATGTCTGCAACCCAGAAACTAACAGTTATCATTCCTAATCAAGATCTATGGTGTCCATGTCTGCAACAACACAAATCCAGAGCATTTAAGCAAAAAGATCAAGAACAACAACAATGATGATTTATAAAGCGAATATATAAACGATCCCAAGATCCACAAATATACATACAATAAGAGTAGAAACATACATACAACACCCACCATTGGAATGAAACAAAGGGAAGAGAGAAGATGAATCGGAAAGATCTCACCAGTACAATGAAATCGAGTCAGATCCATGATCAATCCACATGACGTCGCACCCAATGGTGTTTCCTAAGCCTCTAAACTACCAAAAAAGGACCAGAGCTCAACTTGTCAAGAAGAGGTGATAAAAAACCTAAAAAATCTGTTATTAACTATTTATACAAAACTGAGTTTCGCAGTGGGCGCGACGCGCCCTACTTCAGTGTGACGCGCCCTATATAAATTTACCAAACCGCCCTAGAGCGCGAAGCGCCCTAATCCGGCGCGACGCGCCCTAACTTCTGCCAGACTATGTTCTTCAAACTCAAAGAGGACGCGACGCGCCCTACAGCGCGCGAAGCGCCCTGCACCAGAACAGCAGAATTATTTTCTCTTTGCTCTCGCAGCCGTGTCTTCGACACTTTATTCCTCAAGGCTCTGAAAACGCAAGAATACCTACAAAAATACAACAAAACTATCAAACGGTATAAAAGTATATGAAAATACAAGTATTCGTAAAGTAAACGTAATTACACAAAAACGGGGATTTATTCAAACGGTATTAACAAAAAGCATTGATAAGTGCCACTATTTACATACACAAAATAACTACAATTTGGCACTTAACACTCATCCGCATCTGCGATCAACAACTTTGCCAATCGCAACATCAAAACGAGGAAGATCGAGAGAGAGAGTCCAGATGGGAGACGATGAGGGAGAAAGGTCGGAGTCCTTCTCTTGGTTCGCGGCGGCTTTTGATTGGAGATGATGGAGGTTTGTTGCCGGAGAAGGAAGCGCGGCCGTCGAAGTTCACGTCGAAGAAGATTCATTCAGATAAGCCCAAAGGTCACAATACATTTAACCTAATCCCCTTTCAATTTTTTCATGTTTGTTTTTAACTAGAATTAATTGATATTAGATATTAGCATTGATTGAAATCTGTTGGTTAAACGGAGATTAACTGGGAAATAAGTGTGATTAATGGAAATCGATCATAAAAAATCTGAGTGGTTTGTTAGTGGATCATAGAGATTCTCTTGGGCCAGAGAAAATGTTAGCGGCACCTCCCAGTACTGGGCCCATTGCGCCTTCAGTAAAAACACATCTCATTGCAAATTGTTGATGCACCCCCTGCTTGCTTTAAATTCTCTTTTATTTCAAATTTAGTTCTCTCATAACTTTTAATTCATAAATCAGTTTTGGTTGAAATAAAAATCAATAAAAATATGTTTTAGATACTTCTATGCGTGTAAATAATTGTAGTATTTTTTTATAGATTTTCAGACTTTAGTTTACTATTTTTAATAAATCATTTTCTTTGGTATGTTCATGTTTCTTTTGGTTTTGATAGATTTTGCAAATTAATTTTGTTTAATACCTTAGGATCAAAGTTTAATCACCAATTTTTGTATGGATACTGTAGACTAATCCATGATATTGTGTGTAAAAAATGAAAGTCTAATTCTATGTTTTGGTTAGGTTTCCATTAGGTTTTCCATACCCGATTTATGTGCGTTCCTAAGCGGATAACCATGTGAATTTGACCTATAATTTGTTTTGCATTTATGCAATTGACTTAGTTTCTTTTTGTACATATAATTAGGGATGTTTAGAGGTCCTAGGACCTGGATTTGAATTTTTCAAGTCATGTTTTCTTATTTTACTCGATTTTTCTTTCTCGCATGTAAATAACTTGCTTTTGGCTAACGATTGTATCAAAACTTGTCCAAATGACCTATAATTTTGTATGAGACTTTGTGACTTGATTCCATGATTGTTTAGAAACCTATTAGAGGTTGTTAGCTACTGACTTCCATCATTTGATTGCATTCTTCTAACTTCATTCGCCATTTGAACTTACTAACTAGTTTTGACCTAGTTTTGTCTAGTTTTTGTTAGAACCTTGTTTGTGTTGAGTTAATTGACTAACATGAATTGGTATGAGGTCTTGGACCTATAAATGAGCTAATAGCTACTGAATTTAAGCTTTGTTAATGTTTTCATTTGCTTTTCGTTTCGGTTAATTGATGTTAGTTCGCTAATTGTTAAGTAACGATTCATGCGATACTTTGGTAACTTCTTGTGAATATTTTTGTGTGAGGCCATGATGCTTTTGTGTTTGATTTAGGATACTTAATTCCTTGGTTTGCTACTGCCATAGAGCTTTTACCTCTCATTTTCATGCTTTGCCTCTTCTTTCATGCTTTGATTGTTGTTAGTTTAAGAGGCGACGATTGTTTGTTCTTCCTCCACCTTTTGTGGATTATTTTCTCTTGGGATTCATTATGTGTAGTCTCTCTTAGGAGTAGACTTGGATAGGGACTTCATTAAGTCACCTACCTTTCTTGTTGCTTTTTCTTATCTCTTACTATATGCTTACCATGTTCCCTTAGGGTGGTGACTTCAATCTTCATTAAGATTAGTCACATAGAACAACTTAGGTTGTAGTCTATGCATGATAACATAGGTAGAGATCCCTTATCCTTGACCTTAGGGCCACTTGTAGAATAGAATAACTTAGATTAGAGAATAGGTTAGTTCCCCTTTGTTCATTCTTTTCTTTTTCAACATTAAAACACTAATAAATAAAGAGGCGAATCACATTAAGAAAGTGATAGAGAAATGAGTGGGATTCATTCCCTAATCTGTTTCTCAATCACTTAGTGGCATAAAAATGAGTGGGATTCATTCCCTAATCTGTTTCTCGGTCACTATTTAATGGGAGAGAAATGAGTGGGATTCATTCCCTAATCTGTTTCTCAAACATTAATTAATGGAATAGAAATGAGTGGGATTCATTCCCTAATCTGTTTCTTGAACATTATATAATGGGATAGAAGTGAGTGGGATTCATTCCCTAATCTGCTTCTCGATCATTATACATTTTTATGTGATTCTAATCGCAAAGTAAATTCCCTTAAAAAATACCCAACCAAAAACATTTAAAACACTTAATAAAGGCTCGAATTAAAACAAAGTGACGAAGTGGTGCGAAACCTTGTATTGGGTTTTGTTCATCATGTAGTTACATAAAAAACACAAACCCAAGTTCATTCTTTTGCCTTGTTAGGCGCTTAAGAACAAGTTAAGTCCTTTCCAAAACTAGGCGTATAAGTCTCCAAAGGTCGAGCATCGTGGATTGTGACCTTAACCGCTGTTCAACTAAAAAACACAAAACAAATGGAAACTATGGAGCCGAACTACGGTCGCTCTGATTCCTTGTAAGGGATACGTAGGCATTGGGTCGCGGGGCCTAAGCGAGCACACTTGTAAATAATTCCTTCTTTTCCCCGTATTTCTTTTGCATTCATTCGCATTTAGGTTTTAGACATTAGACACCCTTTAGATAGAAACAAACATAGGTGGATACCATCGAGTACGATGGGCGTGAGGGGTGCTAACACCTTCCCCTCGCGTAACCGACTCCCGTGCCCTATTCTCTGGTCGAAAGACCTTGTTCTTGTTCTGAGTTAGGTTTCCTGGTATTCCTTTCCCTTATGGGATAAATATATTAGTGGCGACTCTGATCCATTTTTCGCGGTAGCGACAGCTGGCGACTCTGCTGGGGACGTTGCTAGACCTGTGCTGGTCCGTTCTTAGCGAGTCGATCTTAGCCTTTGTTTGTTTGTTTATTGGGTGTTTCTTTGTTTGTTTGCTTATATGTTTACATGTTGTATATATGCTTGCGCATCATGTTTATTTTCCGCTTGCATATCATGCATCTGGACTATATTATGGGTCCCCGTGGGGACCACATATTTTTCTGCTTTGTTTTGCAGGTTGGGTGGGATGTTCTATGAGGTAAAAGGCCCAATACCCAGGCCAGAGTTGACACATAGGATACCTAGGATAGAGTGGATAGTCATGACGCCAACAGAATGTCAGGTTCTGTTGATTGCGATCATGAGACCCACGACCAGTTGAGATTCAAATGAGATACCATTGTTGGCATGTATTTGCAACAATGATGGTGTTTCAGGAGAATTGATAATGCTGGAGACCTTTGACCTACCTTGACCTAGATTCACCTGTGAGTGGGGTGGGATATACATGACAGGTACCGTTGGTGACTATTCTTTTCTGTTGGTGACTATTGGTTCTCCTGGTATTCAAAAAGGTGTCGGACCTTTGATCTCATGACATCTGACCTATATCAGTTATTCAAAGGATTGTATAGTGGTTACTCTGATTATATGGACCTTGATCCCATGCTTTTGCATTGCATAACATCATTACTTTATCCTTTTCATTTGTGGGGGATTCTAAAGTCTATTTCCAAAAAAAAAGAGGAAACGCAAAAAAATAGAAAAACAGAAAAGATGGAAAAGAAAAAAAAAAGAAGAGATATTATATACACAAAAAAAAAGAATAAAAGAAAAAACAAAAGTTGATGAAAGGACTTTAGGATCCCTTAGAAATGAAACATGCATTCATACTATCATGCATTTCATTGTTCTCTCAGAAGCTTATGAGGGCCCTTTCCATTCAAATTCTGACTTCAACAACAAATTGACTTCTCACCGCTACGTGCTCATAAGTTAATGATAGAACAACTCCATGAGGACTTAAATGAGATGAGGACAGAAATGGGGATTAACATGAATCAGTGTATGGAGGTTATGCAAGCCTTTTCTCTTAGACAAGAAGAGTTGAGAGAGATTATTCAAAGGCTAGATGCAAATGTTAATCTCACTCATGAGATTGTCTTGTGAATCAAAATTGTTTGAAATAATGTTGATATTCCTATTCTTGGTAAGGAGAGTTCACATCATTGAAGTCTTCAAGTTTCCGAGTATTGAAAATAACAAAAAGACTCCACCTCTTGAAGACAAGGTTGAAAGCCATAGAAGATTGTGACTCCATTGATATAGACATCGTTGGATTGTGCCTAGTGCTTGATGTCAATAGCTGCAAAGGTCATTTATTTTCTCTCTGGATAGTTTGGACATGCAAGCAAAAGTGGTATTCATCTCTTGTACATATGTGGAAGATGCTTGGGGCTCCCGACCGAGGGATAAGCAAGACATATTCTTATCTTGAGCTTTGCACCATTTGCATTGCTCGAATCCTTTAAAGCATTACAAATTCTTGTGTGACTTCATCAGAATCTTTTTCCATGTGATAATCAAGAGTGTTCTGCAGAAGCATTTCTCATTCTCAAGCTAGTGTTTCATATCCTGGGTCATCTCTTCTTGAAATTTTCTTCTCCAAAGCCTTTGCTTGTCAACAAAGACAGAAATAGTATGGGACATGAACCGATGTAATTTTAGTGCCTTGTGTCCAAGTTGCTTCCCTGCTTGTTGGAATCTCAGTTGGTCAAGATTTGTGTTGTGGGTTTTCCTTACCGCATATTGCTCTCTTGAGTTTGATGACTATACAAAGTTCTTCCATTTATAATGGTGATTACTATTCTAGCATCTATATTTGGGGCTCCCGACCGAGGGATAAGCAAGACATTGTCTATCTTGAGTATTGCATCATTTGCATTGCTCGAATCCCTAAAGTAAGGCAAAAAAAAAAAGCACCACTCTTGTACGCCTTTGTTGGAATATCCTTCTGGGAAATAATCTAAAGCGCATGGAAGGAACATATGATAATGCTAAGTGGCTACCATGCTGGGGGCACCTAGCCATTCAACTGAAGGGGGTAAGACATTCAAAGGAAAAATTCAAGTCCTCGTTAATTTCAGAACAACCACATCCGCTCTGAGAGGTTTTATGCACAAGTTGAAGTCTCAATGGGGTATCTATACTGAAGAAAGCATTCAAGAGCAAGAAGTCCATACGGAGTCAAGTCTCCTCAACAATGGCATTCATTTAAGATCTTTATTGCATTCTCATTCCTAACATTTTGTTGTTTGTTTAAGCATTGCTAATATGTAAAAATTTGTTAATTTTTGAATGAAAACCATAATACATTGTTTATGTTTGTCTTGAAGTAATTCATTCGTTTTCACTCATAAAATAGTTTTGGCATTACGATACCAACTTTATCAATCACTTGCTTAGGCAAAGAGCGGAGGGAGAATGATGATGATATAAAAATGCAAAATATCCAATTGTGTGCTTTTGAATAAAACCCTGCTGAGGATGTACAGGCATTATTTCAAATCCCTAAACACCGGAGATATAAGGGAGATAGACCCTCGTCAACCCCTTTGAGCCTTGAAGTAGGAGTTTCTTTTCTGTTCAGAAAAACCCTTAATTTTAACCCTGGGGCAGGGTAGTGTTCATTTAACTTGATCAAGTGTTCAAAACTCATAAAGGATATGCATCCAAGGATACAACAATAGTTATCCTTCAAAAGGTTGAGGAATGTCAAAACCGCAATGGTTATCCTTCACCTACCAAGAGGACAAAAGATGACGATACCGCAATGGTAATTCTTCATCAATCAAAGGTGTGAGGCAGTCACAATCATCTCCCACAAATTAAATACAATGCGAGGTCACACGACTTGTTCGAAAAAAAAGAGAAAAAAAATGGCAAAAAAAAATGAAAAGAAAAGAAAAAAAGGATGAAAGAAAAATATAGCCATAAAAAGAAAAAATAATGGTGAAAATAAAGCAAAAACAAGGTCGTGTGACAATGAATCAGAATAATAAAAGGGGAGCGACTGCCATGTCCAAAAAACCTTATTGATTCCTCAACCATCTTAAAATTCCTGGTGAGGGATGAACACTCATATTGAGTTAATTGAACTTAGGAGTGGAGAACATCACGAAGGGGGTGGGCACCAAATAATTTTGAGCCTTAAAAATCCTTTGTTTCTGAAAACCGTGAACCTGGCCAAGTTACAACCCTTAAAAGTCCTAATTGAAGTAGGGTTTATTTTGAAAACACACTCCGAAAAGATAGCGTTTAGCTGACTCCCAATGAAGCGTAACATGTGTCCATGTTGGTATTGTATGCCCGCTTTGCATTTCATTCACAAGAGGCGGCCACCTCATTGCATAAAAAGTTTTAAACTTCAAGACTAGCATAGGCTTTGCATTATAATTGTCATTCTTATAATTAACATTCTTTTGCATACAAAACATTTGCTTAAACATCCAGGAAGTTTCTATGATGAGAATCCATGAAGAACTTGAACATGTCAAAGTAAAAGAAACTTGAGAACTCCGTAGAGTAAAAAATAAATCACTTCGGAGACTGATATCAAGGGGCATGTTGCCTGAAGACTCCATTGAGCATAATCAGTTGATACCTTCTTTGATTGACTACCCTGAAGGGAGAAATATGAATACTCGGTGGAGTAGATGCATTTTGATTAAGTACCCTGAGGGGAAGAGTTTGAAGACTCCATTGAGCGTGATAAAGTTGCTTCCATAATTTGGTTGACTTCAAAGGAAGTAGACTTGAGGATCATGATAAGATGTACGTAATCAGGGGAAGTCACGACGAGGAATCTCTCTCGTGAGTTCAGCTAATCTGGGGCAATCAAATCGAGGTTTGACATCTCAAAATCCGACCAATCAGGATCAATCAAGTCGAGGAATCTCTCTCTTGATTTCAACCAATATGAAGTAGTGATGTCGAGGCGTCTCTCTCAAAATTCAACCAATCAAGTCGAGGAATCTCTCTCTTGATTTCAATCAATCTAAAGCAGTGATGTCGAAACATCTCTCTCAGAATTCAGTCAATCTGGGGCAATTACGTCGAGATTCGAAAAATCTCTTCAAGGATATGTTGATCAAGAGAAAGAATATTTCAAATAATTGAATATGCTGGGGCAGAATTTTCTCAAGTAATGGTGGTGTAAGGATCCTTTCGAGGCAAATGTCTTCGTCAAATTAGATATCTTCACAAGTCAGGCGGCCTAGGGCATACTCCTTTGGTTTGTATTGAAGAAACCATTATTCACCTGTAAGGTGCGATTGTGCATCACATAATGGAAGAGTATCATAATGCTTTTCCCCAGCAAGTTACTCTCTCCCCAAGCATAGGAGTTTATTTCTCCTAAGAGTTGATTCCATTCCTCAAGCATAGGAGTTTATTTCTCCTGGAAAAGTCACTCCCCGAGCATAGGAGTTTATTTCTCCTGAGAATTCATTCTCTCCCCAATTATAGGAGTTTATTTCTCCTTAGAGTTGTTCCACTCATCCCATAAAGAGTTCCTCATCAAGGTTTCTCATCCCTAATATGGTAAATTGAGGGAATCTCCTCAAAGCTAAAAATTCTCCAAGCTATGGCACATGGTGAGAAGTCAGAAAGTATTCTTCAAGTCAACAAAGACGCATGTCTTGCAAGTTAAAGTCCAATGTCTATTGGCACCCCCACGGAGTTCATAACACTAAGGGGATTCTCCCTGGTGTTTACCTCTCCCGAGGTCAGAGACGAAGTTCAATCGACAATTCAGTGGAATATTCTCTAAAGGGCCCTCATTATCTCTGCATATAGTAATCATTGCATTCACATTGCATCTACAAGAATGCGTAGCATTTCCATGAATATGGAGCATTACGCCATGAAAAAAATCAAACACGCACAAGCCAAGTTTGTACGTGCTCCAAAGGCACAAGGTAATATATCCCCAGAAGAGGTCTCACTTTCTCGCTCTAGTGTGGATTGGATACGGAGTCTTTCTTCATCAAGATCATTGTTTCCATGGTTATTTCCCGTTTGCTGAGCTCGATCGTTTGGATAAACCATACTTTGTGTGTGGCAATTCAAGTGATTGTCACTCTTGTAGAATTACACCCCGCCTTTTGGCCTGAGGGAACCATGTAGTTCTTCTGTTCCATAAGTAACGATACCTCTTGCAAAGTCCAGTGGTTACTGGCATCATCTAATAGAGTCTGGTCGTCACCAGTTTTCTCTTTGTACTTACTTTTGTGAGTCCCCTTAATGCCTTTCGCATAAGGGATACCTCTTACTTCTTGCAAGTTCGTCTTGGTTATTTTCCCGTATGCTGCGTGCAGATTAGAGTGCGAATGAGGGTGGGCATTCAACCCATCTCATTTTTCAATCATTTGAAATCCATACTATGTGTGTGGCAATTCGAATAAATGCCACTCTTGAAGATTACACCCCGCCTTTGGCCTGAGGGATCCATGTAATTCTTATGCTTCGCAAGCATCAATATCTTCCTGAAAGCCCAGTGTTTACTGGCATCACCTGATTGATTCTAGTTGTCACTAGCCTTTCTTTCAGTCAAGCCCAATGGTTATTGGCATCGCCTTCAAAGCCTAATGTTTATTGGCCTCGCCTTCAAAATTCAGTGTTCATAAACATCCCCAATAGAGTCTAGTCGTTACTAGTCTTCTTCAATAAAGTCCAATGATTATTGGCATACCTTTTCAGATCTCGAGTCACCCTTCGGCTGTGTCTCTTTTTGAAGTCTAACCGAGGTTAGCAAACTAGGATCGGTTTCCCCTTCGGCTGGTTACATCCTTTATCGAGTCACCCTTCGGCTGTGTCTCTTTTTGAAGTCTAACTGAGGTTAGCAAACTAGGATCGGATTCCCCTTCGGCTGGTTTCATCCTTTATCGAGTCACCCTTCGGCTGTGTCTCTTTTTGAAGTCTAACTGAGGTTAGCAAACAAGGATCGGTTTCCCCTTCGGCTGGTTACATCCTTTATCGAGTCACCCTTCGGTTGTGTCTCTTTTTGAAGTCTAACTGAGGTTAGCAAACTAGGATCGGATTCCCCTTCGGCTGGTTTCATCCTTTATCGAGTCACCCTTCGGCTGTGTCTCTTTTTGAAGTCTAACTGAGGTTAGCAACCTGTGTAAGGTCCACCTTCGGCTGGTATCCTTTGATAACATTCAACACTCTTTGATTTACCGCAGAATGCAAATTTTGATGGTACTTTCAGGGTATTCAATCCACTTACACCTCTCATGTTTCGAACTTGTGTCGTTCATACATTCAGGTTCAAGAAGATTGAATAGGGGCAGCTGTTGCACCCCAAAATTTGTCCACGTATTTATTTCCTACTGGTTTAAGCTTTGCATTCATGTGCATCTCGCGACTAGGGTATTAACATAGATCATGCATCATTAACCAAATAACAGGGCACTGGGATCAAGGAGGTCGAAAGCCTAAGGCTTCATATTGAGTTTGAGGATTGCATTGTACTTAGGGCATCATTCATGCTAACGCTTGTCACCTGATACGCAAGTTTGATTTGATTTGGTTCATTGCTTGAGTTAGGATCTCTTTGGAGGGAAGTTCATTCAAGTGAGGTTTTGGATTTGTTATAATTCGAGGATTGAATTGAGCCTCATTAAGGTGTGTTGAGATGGAAGATTCATTCATTTTGGTATGCAGAGAGTGCAATCTACAATGTCACAATATTCATTCAAACATTCACCGATGCAAGCTTCATTCATTCTTTGTGTAATTGGTTTACAAAGATATTCGGATTTAAATTGTCATTGGTTAACGAAAATATTTGGATTTAAATTGAAGGTTCATTCAAGATCACATCCCTCATCGCTTCATTCATTCAACTATGGACCAAAAGTTGTTTCAATTGGTATGCATCACTATGTTTCATGACTTATTTGCTTTCAAGAATTGAAGTGCAAGCGGAAGGAATTTTCATGAAGTTTCAAAACCAAAAGAGCTACAAACGGCCATGATCATTCAATACATGTTCATTACAAGAAGATCGAAATACAAACAATTGCGTTATGCTCAAAATTCAAAATCAATTCCATTGTCAACTTCATGATTATTATCCAAATATACCAAGTTATTTCATTAGGAGAAAATACTACAAGAAAGACAATTTAACCCAATTTCAAATGTTCAAAGATCAAAATAAAGATTCTCTAGAAGAGCTCATTCATTACAAATGTCCAAATTCCACATCTAAATTTCAGTGAAAAAAAGGAAGCTAGGCGAACACAGTGATGTCCAAGAGGCTTTGACTTTGTCATTGATGTACTTGTTGAAGTTATGAGATTTAGTGGTACTCATGCTTAAAACAGAAACTCTTTCCGCACCAAATTACTCAATATACCAAACCGATACAACTGCATAAGCCAAGGTTCGCAGCACCTGGAAAGTGAATTGACAAATAAACCGAACCGGCTTGTGGACCAAATTCGGATTCAGCAGAAGGTTCGAAGAAGACTCAAAAAACAAAATTCACATAACAAAAAGGAGAGGCATAGCATAACAAAATTCACAAGAGGAAAAAGATCTGTAAGAGAAACGAAACAAACTCACCTTCATCTTTCTCTCTTCTTCATCATCGATTCAAAAAAAAAAACCAGAAAATCTTTAACACCGATTCGCACACTCTTCAATTCCCTCTCTCTTGATTCAACCTGATAACAAAAATCCTCATCTCTGCTTCATTCAATCTTCATCATCTCAGAACCTTTTTCAATCATCACCAACGCTTCAACAGAAACATTGAACCACTTTCTCATAATCTCAACCTTCATCCATCTTCGTCAATCCTTCAATCAATTCTCCACCTCCTCAATCACGTTTCGATCCATAACATTCATCAGTCGTCGCACGATTCAGTGACCTCCAATGATCACTACCTTCATCAGCTTCAGAGAAACGAAATCAATAAAAAAGGAAACACGTCGAGGATTCAAGAAGGAGAAGAAGAATAAGTGTGAATTAGAAAACAAGATCAGAATATCAAAAGGTGCGCTTACTTGAATTTCTCATTATCGACAATAATCCTTAACGCACCATCTTCATCTTCACCATAAGCTTCATCATCACTCTTCAACCTCCAAGAATTCGCAACTACGAGCTCCGAGAATCTTCAAGAACTAGCACCGATCCTGTATCATCATCACCAAAACAATGATTCGGAACACAAAGCCCTGCAAATTCATCTTCGACGCAATATTCACTGAGTTATGATCGGAGATTTTCTTCGGCAACGCAACTACTTCGCACCACTGCTCGCGGAAATTTCCGAGAAAAAAATTACTTCGCTCATCCGCATCTGCGATCAACAACTTCGCCAATCGCAACATCAAAACGAGGAAGATCGAGAGAGAGAGTCCAGATGGGAGACGATGAGGGAGAAAGGTCGGAGTCCTTCTCTTGGTTCGCGGCGGCTTTTGATTGGAGATGATGGAGGTTTGTTGCCGGAGAAGGAAGCGCGGCCGTCGAAGTTCACGTCGAAGAAGATTCATTCAGATAAGCCCAAAGGTCACAATACATTTAACCTAATCCCCTTTCAATTTTTTCATGTTTGTTTTTAACTAGAATTAATTGATATTAGATATTAGCATTGATTGAAATCTGTTGGTTAAACGGAGATTAACTGGGAAATAAGTGTGATTAATGGAAATCGATCATACAAAATCTGAGTGGTTTGTTAGTGGATCATAGAGATTCTCTTGGGCCAGCGAAAATGTTAGCGGCACCTCCCAGTACTGGGCCCATTGCGCCTTCAGTAAAAACACATCTCATTGCAAATTGTTGATGCACCCCCTGCTTGCTTTAAATTCTCTTTTATTTCAAATTTAGTTCTCTCATAACTTTTAATTCATAAATCAGTTTTGGTTGAAATAAAAATCAATAAAAATATGTTTTAGATACTTCTATGCGTGTAAATAATTGTAGTATTTTTTATAGATTTTCAGACTTTAGTTTACTATTTTTAATAAATCATTTTCTTTGGTATGTTCATGTTTCTTTTGGTTTTGATAGATTTTGCAAATTAATTTTGTTTAATACCTTAGGATCAAAGTTTAATCACCAATTTTTGTATGGATACTGTAGACTAATCCATGATATTGTGTGTAAAAAATGAAAGTCTAATTCTATGTTTTGGTTAGGTTTCCATCAGGTTTTCCATACCCGATTTATGTGCGTTCCTAAGCGGATAACCATGTGAATTTGACCTATAATTTGTTTTGCATTTATGCAATTGACTTAGTTTCTTTTTGTACATATAATTAGGGATGTTTAGAGGTCCTAGGACCTGGATTTGAATTTTTCAAGTCACGTTTTCTTATTTTACTCGATTTTTCTTTCTCGCATGTAAATAACTTGCTTTTGGCTAACGATTGTATCAAAACTTGTCCAAATGACCTATAATTTTGTATGAGACTTTGTGACTTGATTCCATGATTGTTTAGAAACCTATTAGAGGTTGTTAGCTACTGACTTCCATCATTTGATTGCATTCTTCTAACTTCATTCGCCATTTGAACTTACTAACTAGTTTTGACCTAGTTTTGTCTAGTTTTTGTTAGAACCTTGTTTGTGTTGAGTTAATTGACTAACATGAATTGGTATGAGGTCTTGGACCTATAAATGAGCTAATAGCTACTGAATTTAAGCTTTGTTAATGTTTTCATTTGCTTTTCGTTTCGGTTAATTGATGTTAGTTCGCTAATTGTTAAGTAACGATTCATGCGATACTTTGGTAACTTCTTGTGAATATTTTTGTGTGAGGCCATGATGCTTTTGTGTTTGATTTAGGATACTTAATTCCTTGGTTTGCTACTGCCATAGAGCTTTTACCTCTCATTTTCATGCTTTGCCTCTTCTTTCATGCTTTGATTGTTGTTAGTTTAAGAGGCGACGATTGTTTGTTCTTCCTCCACCTTTTGTGGATTATTTTCTCTTGGGATTCATTATGTGTAGTCTCTCTTAGGAGTAGACTTGGATAGGGACTTCATTAAGTCACCTACCTTTCTTGTTGCTTTTTCTTATCTCTTACTATATGCTTACCATGTTCCCTTAGGGTGGTGACTTCAATCTTCATTAAGATTAGTCACATAGAACAACTTAGGTTGTAGTCTATGCATGATAACATAGGTAGAGATCCCTTATCCTTGACCTTAGGGCCACTTGTAGAATAGAATAACTTAGATTAGAGAATAGGTTAGTTCCCCTTTGTTCATTCTTTTCTTTTTCAACATTAAAACACTAATAAATAAAGAGGCGAATCACATTAAGAAAGTGATAGAGAAATGAGTGGGATTCATTCCCTAATCTGTTTCTCAATCACTTAGTGGCATAAAAATGAGTGGGATTCATTCCCTAATCTGTTTCTCGGTCACTATTTAATGGGAGAGAAATGAGTGGGATTCATTCCCTAATCTGTTTCTCAAACATTAATTAATGGAATAGAAATGAGTGGGATTCATTCCCTAATCTGTTTCTTGAACATTATATAATGGGATAGAAGTGAGTGGGATTCATTCCCTAATCTGCTTCTCGATCATTATACATTTTTATGTGATTCTAATCGCAAAGTAAATTCCCTTAAAAAATACCCAACCAAAAACATTTAAAACACTTAATAAAGGCTCGAATTAAAACAAAGTGACGAAGTGGTGCGAAACCTTGTATTGGGTTTTGTTCATCATGTAGTTACATAAAAAACACAAACCCAAGTTCATTCTTTTGCCTTGTTAGGCGCTTAAGAACAAGTTAAGTCCTTTCCAAAACTAGGCGTATAAGTCTCCAAAGGTCGAGCATCGTGGATTGTGACCTTAACCGCTGTTCAACTAAAAAACACAAAACAAATGGAAACTATGGAGCCGAACTACAGTCGCTCTGATTCCTTGTAAGGGATACGTAGGCATTGGGTCGCGGGGCCTAAGCGAGCACACTTGTAAAGAATTCCTTCTTTTCCCCGTATTTCTTTTGCATTCATTCGCATTTAGGTTTTAGACATTAGACACCCTTTAGATAGAAACAAACATAGGTGGATACCATCGAGTACGATGGGCGTGAGGGGTGCTAACACCTTCCCCTCGCGTAACCGACTCCCGTGCCCTATTCTCTGGTCGAAAGACCTTGTTCTTGTTCTGAGTTAGGTTTCCTGGTATTCCTTTCCCTTATGGGATAAATATATTAGTGGCGACTCTGATCCATTTTTCGCGGTAGCGACACTTCCCTCTTGTACTGAAGTATCATAAATGAGATCGAGGCTTGTAGTAAATGTAATATAAGAACTTTGTAATGAAGCTTGGCAATTTGAAATGAATGGATTTTGTGAAGTATTTGGATTTTGTGATGAATATTGGAATGGAAGTGTGATGATATTTGTAATGGATTTTAGGGAATTTGGATGATGTAGTGGATGCTTGTTGAAGATTTTTATTTGTAATCTTTGAACCAAACTTTAAGTATCATGTGACGACTTATAGTTTATACAATATGACCAAGATAAGAATTCGAACTTTCCTTTCACGCTTCAACTTAATTTCCCACATATCTCCTCACATTGCAATATAGAGTGAACCCCTCAATCAACTCTTGACAACACACAAATGCCTTGAACTTTAATTCACTTTGATTATCTCTGAAAGATTTTCTAATCCGTTTGCTTCTTCAGTGAACCCTTAATCACAAAGGTTCTATGAATTATACCTTAGCCAATACCTTGATCTGATAGCATAAATAATCCTTTAAGAAAATTCTCTTGATGATGGAACTTGGGCATGAGACCTTAATTTTGCTCCTAATTGATTAAATTCAAAAACTCAGGTAAAGAACACTTAAAACCCTAATATTTCAAGGCCCTCGATCCTCAGCCAGATTATTGATTAGTGAATGTATGAATGTTAATGACCTAACGAATGCATGAATATCGAAGCGATAAGCCAGTTAGAAATAAAATTAGATGGGCAAATTTTGGGGTGCAACAGCTGCCCCTATTTAATCGTCTTAAACCTTAAAGTGAGATTGGCGTTAGCCTTTCGAGCATTCGAGGTAGAAGAAGATTAAATACCAAGTGAACCTGAAAATTTGCCTGATAAGAGATAGGATCCACCGGGGGGAAAGATGGTGTCAACTCCATTGAGGAAGAATGTATCAATTCTGGGTTGAACAAATTAACTCTGGGTTAGAAATGAAATAGAACTCAACTCTGGGTTGAAGAAGGAAAGTGGGTCGACTCTGGGTCGAAGGATGAAGGGAAGTCAACTCTGGGTTGGATAAGAGGTAAACATCAATTCTGGATTGAGAGTGGAAGGGGAATCAGTATTAGTGGAACAAGATATGGGTATCAACTCTGGGTTGAGAAAGAAGGTAACAACATCAACTCTAGGTTGAAAAAATGGGAAGATGAACAATTAGAAATAAACGTCAACTCTGGGTTGAGTGGGAAAGGACAAAAGATAACCGTCAACTCTGGGTATAGTGGGAAAGGATCAACTCTGGGTTGAAAAAGGATAACCGTCAACTCTGGGTCGAGTGAGAATAGAGAAAAGATAACCGTCAACTCTGGGTTGAGTGGGAAAGATGACCAATTAGAAATGACCGTCAACTCTGGGTTGAGTGGGAAACAAGAAGAAATATTCGTCAACTCTGGGTGAGAGGGAAAAGGAAGGGATCAACTCTAGGTTGAATAAAAGATAACCGTCAACTCTGGGTTGTGTGGGAAAAGTAAACAAGAGATACTGTCAACTCTGGGTTGAGAAAGAAAAGGAATCAATTCTGGATTGAATAAGGGAGGACCGTCAATTCTGGGATGAGTGGGAAAGGAATCAATTCTGGATTGAATAAAGGATAATCCATCAACTCTGGGTTGAGTGGGAAAGAAAGAAGGTAACCGTCAACTCTGGGTTGAGTGGGGAAAGAGATAACCGTCAACTCTGGGTTGAGTGGGTAAACATAAGAGATAAGAAGTATCCGTCAACTCTGGGCTGAGAGGGAAAGGCAAAGGATAACCGTCAACTCTGGGTTGAGTGGGAAAGACAAAAGATAACCGTCAACTCTGGGTTGAGTGGGAAAAGAAGAAATCAATTTTGGATTGAACAAAGGATAACCGTCAACTCTGAGTTGAGTGGGAAAGAATAAAAGAAATATCCGTCAACTCTGGGTGAGAGGGAAAGAAGAAAAGAAATATCCGTCAACTCTAGGTGAGAGGGAAAGAAGAAAAGAAATATCTGTCAACTCTGGGTGAGAGGGAAAAAATAATTAACTCGGGGTTAAAAAGATGAAAGGAAAATCAACTCTGGGTTGAACACAAAAACATCAACTTTGGGTTGGAGAAAGATGAACACGATTGACTTTGGAAGATGACACCACAATGGTAACTCTGAGTGATCCAGGTGGATTATTAATTGAATGCTTTGTAGGGACCTCATCTGATGCGTAACTTGGCTTATGCTTCATATGCAATGTTTGATTTTTTTATGCATTTTTGGGGATGCAATGCAATGAGTTCTATATGCCGTGTACTGATTGATTGTTCAGGGTTTCTGCTTTTGTGTGGAATAGATTAGGTGGAGTTCTGACACTCTGCTTGAGAATCAAGGTAGGGTGGATGCCCATGCTTTATTGATGATTGGATTATTGTGGGAGAAATGTCAATGAGAATGCAATGATATGCATGATGCATGCATGACTATGAATGGAATGATTTGTTTCCAAGGTACCAGGGATGGATGGAGAGTGCCTTTGTAGAAATGTCATAGCTTGAAGGATAGCCCTTGTGAAGGTGGGGTGTTTAGCTTGACTCCTCGACACTTGTCTTGATATCTGACACTTGATTGAAGATGAAGAGATGAATTGTTACTAGCTTGCCCCAGCTTGTAGGATCTTTTGAGAAGGAACTCTAATAAGCTTTAATCATGGAGATTTGCAATGGTCTGCCCCAGTGTTGATCATAGAATGAATGCCCCAGATTGAAATGAATTCTTCCACTTAATGGATTCTTCAGAGATTTGCTCAGGGGATGACCAACCTTTTCCCTTGTAAGATCACTCGATGGAATTTCAATGTTGAACTTTCCTAGGTATCAAGTACTTATTTTCAAGTTAGAGACAATTCTGTTTTGAAAAAGACAATGAGAATGCAATGCACATGTTAATCTCAAAGAAAGGTTTTATTTGTCAAAATGTTGTACTGGTACTAACACAAGTGACAAGCAACATTAGGAGTCAGTTTGACATGATTTTACAGTTTGTATGCTTTCAGAGCGAACCCTGCTTCAATTAGGACTTTTGAGGGTTGTAACATGGTCGGGTTCACGGTTTAAGAAACAAAGGATAAAGGCTCAAGTTCTACTTAACCCACCCCTTCTTCGTGATGTTCTCCAGTCCTACGTTCAGCTAGTTTGACACGAGTATTCGCCTTTCAGGAAGGATTGTGATGGATGAGGATCCTTTGTAGCTTTGATGGAGGTGGCAGTCACCCTTTGGTGTTTTTGTTGATGGTCAAAACAACTTGTCCTTTGGAGGATTTTTTTTCTTGTTTTTTCTTTTGCTTTCCCTAACTTTTGCCTGGACAGAAAGTTTCTTTTGATTTTGGTTTTCGTTGTCCAGCGGGATATGCCCTAATTTTTGCCTAAGTCAATTGCTTCAAAGCTTTTCTTTTTTCTTTTGACTTAGCGGGCTATTGTTTCTTTTTTTCTTTTTATCATGATTCATAACTTTCTTTTCATTTTTTTTCTCTCGTTCGGGAACAAGTTGTATGACTTTGGTGATTGACTTGACGAAAAGGTTGTGACAGCCTTTTTCTTAGTGAATGGGAGACATCCATTGTGGATTGTGCTCTTCCTTTTTTGTTGCGAGAGATAGAATTTGATTGATCCTCTGATGGAATACCTGAAAGTTGAGCGCTCGGTCGCACTAATTGAAGACTACCCTGCCCCTGGTTAAGATTGAGAGTTTTGTATTTTTTGAAAAGAAACTACTACTCCTTAGGCTCAAAGGGGTTGACGGGGGTTTCACTCCCTTATAACTCCAGTGTTTGGGAATTGAAATAATGCCTGTACATCGTCAGCAGGATCTTTGTTCCAAAAGCATACAATTAGTAGTTCATGTGTTTTTGATTTTCATCATTCTCCTTTTTTTAGTTGCTTAAGACAAATGAGTTGAATATCAATGAACATGATGACAAAGATGAAATGATTTGAGAAAAACATGTATATTGCATTATTTTTATTTATTCAAACAGAATGAGTTTCTTACAATGAGAAGTACTTGATAACAACAAAAGTAATACAGTTGAAGATACTTGAGAAATCTATACAATGGCAGGCTTGGCCTTATTCTAATGCAAATGAAATGTTCTTTGACAAACATAAAGTCTTTAGGCTCCATTGGTGGAAGGTGCCCCCTTTAGGGGGCATGGAGTTTTCTGATGGTAGCTTGATTTTGTTTGTAATTCCCCATGATTCTTCTTCTGGGAGCTCTTGTCAGATATCGGTGTGGAGGAATCGTCTTGACTGATCTGATGGAGAGGAAGAGTGGTAAGAGTCTTGGTAGCCATGGATGCACATGCATGAATGCAAAATGTTAATGAAGATGCAAATGTATCATAAATCAGGATCAAGGATCCAGGCCTCTTGGATCACAGCTTCTCATGGTCAATAAGATATGGCCGAATCCTCTAGATTCAGAGGTTCGACGTTGCTTTCTGGATAAATAGCTTGGGCATAAGTCAAAGATGGCCGAACCCTCCAGATTCAGAGGTTCGACGTTGATTCTGATAGATAACTGTGCATAAGTCAAATAAGGTCGAATCCTCCAGATTCAGAGGTTCGACGTTGATTATGATATATAACTAATGTAGAACTTCTGTATAAGTCAAATGTCCCAAGATCAAAGGTTCGACGCCTTTTATTGAATAACAGAAATCCAGGTATGATGAAGGTCAAGTTTTCCTGTCCCATCCCAATCTCACGGGTATGTAGTCTAGACACAGACAAGTGGTCCCTAATGGTCACCAGGGTCTACAGTTCTCATGGGGTACAAAGTGTTTGAGGCAACAAGCGTGCCAGACACAGTGTTCCATGAAAGAACCTCGCCCAGTTGTGGTACCCCATGTCAAGCTCGATCGTAGCAAGCGCTACGGGAGTCAACATGAGCATCCACGCTAATCCTATGTGTCACTGGCTTGGGTAGTGGGCCTTTTACCTCAAAAAAAACCCCATCTACAAAACAAAGCAGAAAAATATGTGGCCCCCACGGGGGCCCATAATATAGTCCAGAATGCGAGAAAATAAACATGATATGCAAGCATAAACTAAACAATGCAAAACATAAATAATATAGAAGCACACCCAATAAACAAACAAACAAAGGCTAGGATCGACTCGCTAAGTACGGACCCGCAATAGGTCTAACGTCCCCAGCAGAGTCGCCAGCTGTCGCACGCTCGCGAAAATGAACAGAGTCACCACTAACATATCTATCCTAAAAGGAAAGGAACGTCAGCAAACCTAAGATGAATAAGAACGAGGTCTTTCGACCAGAGATAGGGTACGGGAGTCGGTTACGCAAGGGGAAGGTGCTAGCACCCCTCACGCCCATCGTACTCGATGGTATCCACCTATGTTTGTTGCTATCTAAAGGGTGTGTACTATAAATCTAAAGCTTAATGCTAAGGGTATGAATGCAAATGAAAGAAAAGAAACACGGGGAAAATAAGATTTATAAATAATTGTGCTCGCTTAGGCCCCGCGACCTAATGCCTACGTATCCTTTTCAAGAATCAGAGCGCCGTAGTTCGGCTCTTTAGTTTTTGTTTGTTTTTGTGTTTTTTAGTGGACGAAGTTACATTCGCACTCCGCTGCTCGACCTCTGGAGTCTAAAGCTGGGAATGGAGCAGAAATAACGTGTCCGATTAAAGAATGCCTCGGAGGCGAGATAGAGAAAAGAGTTTGAGCGTTCAAGTGGCACCCTAAAGGAAGGGAGACTCGAGTTGCTCTTTGGTTTGTGTTTTTTAGAAATTGGGAACTTACGCTCGAATGGTTCCCTAAAGCAAGGGAGATCCAAGCACTCGAATGATTCCCTAAAGTAAGGGAGATTCAAGCTTCCATTCCCTTTTTAATGATTTTCACTTTTTTATTAATGTTTTACTAAGTGTTTTTTTTTTGTATTTTTTAAAGGGATTTTATTTTGATATTTATTAGATGTTTTAATGTTGAAAAGGAAAAGAAACTAGCCTAAGTATGAAGGGAATTTCTACCTAATGTTATCATGGTTTCTACCTAAGGTTAGGAATAAAATAATATGAAAATAAAGATCACAATTAGACGTCAACAAGTAGGATACATGAAAATAGTACAAGAGCATGAAATAGAACAAGTCAAAATATAGCACTAAAGTGAATTAAAAGTACTATTATTTTTTATGTTGATTTTTATGAGAGAAATTGAATTACAAGTAAGTAAAGACTAAAACAATAAATAGCCTAAAAACTAATATTTTTTATGATTATTTTTATGTCAAAAATCATGTCAAAGTCTAAAAAACATAGGAGAAAAATCTAAGTAAAAACCTAAATTCTACTAATTTTCTAATGTGAATCAGGGGGTGTTAATTGAATTCATGGTGGTGAATAACAAGCGCTGCGCAGGGCCTAATGGTTGGCCCAGAATAGTTCTTTTTTGTATTACAGATTTTGTTTGCCAAAAATGGATGGCCTGGGCCTTAGAGGGGATGAACGCGTGAAAGGCCTTGTTTTGCTTGATCTAGCATCATGTTATTCAGACTTTTAATCAATTATACATTTTGTTTAATAAACAAAAAAAAGAAATTAAAAATAAGAAAAATAAAACAAGGAGGATTAGGGTTCAACGTTGTGTCGTTCCCAATTCTCACTCGTCTCTCACTCTCGTTCTCTCCGACGGCGGCGCGGTGATCTCCCTTCTCCGATCCAAACTCAAAACACCACCGTCCGGCCACCATCAACACAATACTCGTTGCCTCGCCCTCTCAATCAAACGAAATTGTTCATACTACTCAACCTTCAAAGCCTTGACTTTAACTCACAAAAACCCTACCTAGTTCAAAATCGAGCTTAAATTGAGATAGAACCTGGATTCGCAGAAGACAATTGGAGATCAAGAAGACCGGAGAAGTTTCCAATCGGAGTTGACACACAACCGGAGTTGATGCGAAGTGAATGCGGAAGAACGGCGAAATTCTTCAGGTAATCTTGATTCTTTCCAACTTGTGTTTCTTCTTTAGCTCTTCATTCTTCTTGTTCCTGGATTTCTGAATTTGTCTTGGATATGTTCTTGTGCGAGGATGATACCATCGTTGATGTGCTGATGGTGTCGAAGCCTGAATGAAGATTGAAGATTGTTGCCAAACTGAAGATGAATATGGTGATTCGATTATCAGTGAAGCAGAGATTTCAATGAGGTTGAAGATCCTCAAGGATGAAGGAGATGCAAGGTGAATTGAAGATGATGTGAAGGTGAATTGAAGATGATGGTGTTTTGTTGAGAAAGTGAAGAAGATGAAGGTGAGTTGTGGAGAATGCAAGCAGAGTGGTGAAGGGAGAGTGAAAGTGAAGAGAGCAAAAAGGTGGAGGATAAAGATGTGTGAAGTGGAAGAGAATGATGAAGTTGATGATGAGTGAAGTGATGCTGAGAATGGGAGAAGAGATTGCAAGTTATGAAAATGGTGAGCCTTGAAGTATGGAGCTGAGTTCTAATTTATAGATGCAAGGTAATTCCCTTCTCTTTTCTATTGTAGAATCTGTTAGGTAGTTGAGAGTTAGGAAATTCTGTTAGTGAATGTTGGAAGTTGGTTAGAGATTCGGTTAGGGGTAGTTACAAATGTTTGAAAGTTTGTTAGAGAATTTGTTAATTCTGTTAGGATGGTTATAGGTTAGAAGAATCTGTTAGAGTAGTTAGAAAACGGTTAGGGATAGTTATTCTATTACATCCATAAGGGAATTGATTCTGCTATGGGGAATAAAAGGGTTAGCTGAGGTTTTGAGTTAGTTACATGATAGGAATCAGTTGGGTTGTTAGAGTTTGGAAATTGAATCAATGGTTAGAAGTTAGTTACAAAACCGTTTTTTCTGTTATAACTGTTTAGGAGTCAGTTAGTAATAAGTGGCTGAATGTTAATTGGTTTTCTGTTTGTGAGTTGGGTTTGAAATAGGTTTGGGAAAGTTAGTGACACATTGTTGAATTCGGTTAGGTGGTTAGGATTCGGTTGGTGAATGGTTGAATGGTTTGTAACTGTTATTTCTGTTATGCTGTTAAAGTTAGTTTGGTTATTGAGTTTAAAAAAACAGTTAGAAAGTGTTTAGTTTCAAAATAATTAGGCTGAAACTGAGTTGAAAACAGGGGATTGAATGATAGGAGAATTAGGTAAGTTAAAGAGAGTTTGAAATGGTTACAAGCTGCTAGAAATTGGTTATTTTCCTCTTTTCTCTTGTATGTTGACGAAACTGAATGGCTGAACCGAATGCCCCCTTTTTTTTGTATATGCTGCTGATTCTGGAATTGTGATGGACATGGTGTAGCTTTAAATGATTTCTGTCAGTGTTGCTTGCTTCCTCCAATGCATAACCTTCAATGCCCACTTGTTTTGATCTGATTTTGCTGCATACGAACGGTTACGACACATTCTAATTGGTTTTGTTTTGTATTAATGCAGGGCTGACTTGGATTGTGTGTGCTGTAGGATTTGGTTTTTAACGTGACAAAATGTATCAACAAGTTGCACGAGATGGAGTTGTATGGACTTCCAGCGCATGGACATAACAAAGAAGCATCCTGATCATGAGTAGATGAAGAAGATCCTGCTCTTATAATGTTTTTTTTTTGTAAACTTGGCAATTTGTACTGTATTTTGACCTTTGATAATGTAATTTTGGATTTTTATTTGAATGTGACAAATTCAAATAAATTTGAATTTTATTCTTTTCCTTCCCTCTTGTACTGAAGTATCATAAATGAGATCGAGGCTTGTAGTAAATGTAATATAAGAACTTTGTAATGAAGCTTGGCAATTTGAAATGAATGGATTTTGTGAAGTATTTGGATTTTGTGATGAATATTGGAATGGAAGTGTGATGATATTTGTAATGGATTTTAGGGAATTTGGATGATGTAGTGGATGCTTGTTGAAGATTTTTATTTGTAATCTTTGAACCAAACTTTAAGTATCATGTGACGACTTATAGTTTATACAATATGACCAAGATAAGAATTCGAACTTTCCTTTCACGCTTCAACTTAATTTCCCACATATCTCCTCACATTGCAATATAGAGTGAACCCCTCAATCAACTCTTGACAACACACAAATGCCTTGAACTTTAATTCACTTTGATTATCTCTGAAAGATTTTCTAATCCGTTTGCTTCTTCAGTGAACCCTTAATCACAAAGGTTCTATGAATTATACCTTAGCCAATACCTTGATCTGATAGCATAAATAATCCTTTAAGAAAATTCTCTTGATGATGGAACTTGGGCATGAGACCTTAATTTTGCTCCTAATTGATTAAATTCAAAAACTCAGGTAAAGAACACTTAAAACCCTAATATTTCAAGGCCCTCGATCCTCAGCCAGATTATTGATTAGTGAATGTATGAATGTTAATGACCTAACGAATGCATGAATATGGAAGCGATAAGCCAGTTAGAAATAAAATTAGATGGGCAAATTTTGGGGTGCAACAAACACAACAATACGTCCCAACATCGTCTAAACAACCATCGAACATTCTCAATCAAATGTCGAACTTCAACAACAACAAAATCATCATCATTCATAAGAATACGTCACTTTACAATCACATCGCTATGTTGCATCATCATACAACAATATATCACTTTACAACAACAATCACGATACAACTTATCAACATTGACCATAGAATCTATGACAACAACAACAATTTCCACATACTAGCAACAACGACAACAGATTCATCATATTAACAACAACAACAAATTCATCGTATTAACGATAACAACGAAAAATTCTTCATGTTAACAACAAACATCAACAAATTCATCATGTTAACCGCAAACATCAACAAATTCATCATATCAACAACAAACATCACATTACACAATTCAAGTAACGACATAACATGATTAGTTCAACTTCTTAATTAAAAGCATATTTATTTATTATTTCATCACAATACATCATTATCTCATCATAAGGAAAGTACATATCATCATCTCAATAGCATTGTATCATCATAAGAAAAACATACATCAAGTTATAGTGCAACATGGTTATGTCAATTTATAGTAAAAGACTTACTTCATATGTTAACACAACATAGTTCATCATTTAATCCTAATACACATAATAGGATACTATATCCTATGAATCATTTAATTGCATCATGGCATAGTTCATTGCGTTAGCTTTCCAACGCTTCAAACGGCGCATCAATCGGAGTCCGGAAACTCAAGTTATGGCCTTTACAAAAATCTGTCAAAAATTGGAAGCTGCTCAAGTCGACACAAACATTTCTCAGGTCGACACATAGATGATTTTATACCCTTCAGGTTTTCTCAGGTCGACCCATGAGTTGACTCATGCAGGTCTTCAGGTCGATGCAAACTTTCTTCAGGTTGACGCATGCTGAAGAAAACCAGATTTCTGCCTGTTTGGGTTTGCTCAGATCGACCCTGCCTATTCTATAAGTCGACTCATGCTGCGTAAAAACCCAAAAATCACCATTTTATTCCCTATTCACCTCATACAACAACCACTAACTCTCATACAATTTATACATCAATTGACAGCAATTTAGCACACATATGAGGTTCCTAAACATGTTTCTAACCATGGGTCATTCATACAACACATTGAACATGAACAAATAACAAAATCTCATGAAACCTACCAAACCCTAACATTTTCCAATTCATGAACTTGAGAAGTTAAGAGATCATACACCAAGCATACACACAACATTACCCAATTATATAAACCTATAATAATTTGGATTCTAACCCTTACCTTGAATCTCTAGTCCACCCTCTTCAAGAATCTACTTCCCTTTTCTCTTTCTCTTCTTTCTCTTCTTCCCCCTAATGAAAGTTATGAAACTAAATCTCTTAAACCCTAACTCTTACTATCCTTATTTTCATAATTGGGCTTAACGCACAATCCAATCTCATATTCTATATAGGCCCAATTCATTAAATCTCTCTAATAACTCAATTAACCCAAATAGCACAATTACATACATAATCAAATATTTAAATAATTATTATATCACATAATAACTAAATAAATAAATAATTAAATATTCACATAACATAAACGAATATTATTCCCAATAATATTCCACAACTACAATTGATCCATAACTTAATTAATACCAACTCGCGATTTGTATTTCTCCGACTAATCCGACTAATAAATCCGACCATAGACTTAACTGCTCAAATCAACATATTAATCCAATTACGCCTTTAGAATAATACGATAAATCCCAGCTTCGACTAATTCCAACGAATATATCCTTGATTAATTTAATTAAATAATCAATTAAATTCGGGGCGTTACAAGACTTGCTTCCACACCAAGCCAATAACCAAATTTACCTAGTGATTAACCAACAACATTCCCTTACTAAAAATAATTTTACTACACATTTTTCTAATTACCTAGACCACAAAATGTTAGATCGCTAGCAAACCTATCAGAGTTTTCTTACCCTAACCAAACCCCAAAAAGATCTCTAGGACCCCTAAAATAGAGCGAGGGGACAAAATAGGCATCCCTCCACCTAAGTACCTTATACTAGACCAAAGAAGAAACCTCACATTAAACAAATAAAATGATCCACTGACTCCACCTACCCAAAACAAACCTCACACCTTCCTTTGATCTCAGTTGACCCAAACCTACACCTCTCTAGATTTTTCTTAGTTGGAAACCTATCCTGCAAAAAAGTTTCAAGAGAAAATCACTACTTTAGATGGAGCTCAACTCTTCCAAACCCTATCCAACACAAGGAGCACTCTGTCCTCCCTACTGCCTACCCCCGACACCAGAGAGAAAATCTTAAGATAAGAAGAGCTCACAAAGAAATATCTTGAAAGATCAGAGAGTCACACCCAGACTCCCGCCTGCCCATGCTAAACCACCCCAGTAATGGAAAGAAAAAACTCCGCTAGAAGTTCTTGTGGTGGGGTTCTAGTGATAAATGAATTATTGGACTTTTCTAAGAGGAATAAGAAGAGTTGCATGATGGTGAAGGTGAATTTTGAGAAGGCTTATGATTGTGTATCTTTGGAGTTCCTTAGATACCTTTTACGAAGGATGGGGTTCGGTGTGAAGTGGAGGAAGTGTATTGAAGCTTTGGTTTTCAATAGCTCTATGTCCGTTATTGTTAACGGTAGTCCAACACGAAAATTTTCGGTTACTAGAGGATTAAGGCAAGGAGATCCTCTATCTCCTTTTCTTTTTTTTGTTGGTGGCGGGGGGTTTGACTGGCATGGTGAAGTTGGCTTCTTCTTTAGGTGATTTTAAAGGTTTTTGTATGGATGAGCATAATCATTTTGGGATTCTTCAATTTTTGATGATACGATTTTGATTGGTGAGGACTCTTGGAACAGTCTTTGGACTTTTAAGGCCATTCTTAGAGGTTTTGAACTTGTTTCGGGGTTGCGTGTTAATTTGAACAAGAGTTGGCTTTTTTATGTGAATCTTGATCCAGATTTTATTCAAGCCGGGTCCTCTTTTCTTAAGTATGAGATTGGTTCGTCCTCTTTTGTGTTTCTTGGTATACCGGTTGGAATTAACCCGAGACGATGTGATGTGTGGAGATCGTTAGTTCCCAAATTAAGAAGATGAATTGGAAGTTGGCAAAACAAATAACTTTCGATTGGTGGGAGGGTTGTTTTGTTGAATTCCATTTTATCTAGTATCCCAATTTTCTTCTTCTCTTTTTATAAGGCTCCTAAGTCCATCAGTAAGGAGATTATAGCGATTCAACGGTCCTTTCTTTGGGGTGGAGACGAGGATAAGAAGAAGATTAATTGGATTTGTTGGGACAAAGATTGCTTTTCAAAAGAAGAAGGAGGTCTTGGTGTGAAGCATTGCAGGTAGGGGTGGCAAACGGGCATGTCCGCCCCGTTTAGGTCCGCCCCATAAAAGCCCATGAAAAAACGGGGCGGGACGGGGAGGGCATATTTGATTGTGCGGGTTTAAAACCTTGCCCTGCTCTGCAAAAAATGAGGGCGGGACGGGGAAAGCCCGCGGGCATTGAACCTTTTAGGCCTAAAACAGTAAAATTGTATGAAAAAGCTAATGCCCGCAAAAGCCCGCAAAAAACGGGGCGGTCACATTAAAAGGAGTGGGCCTAAAACCTTGCCCCGTCCCGCGTATAAGTGCGGGCAAAACAGGCTTTCCCGCGGGCCGGACCCGTTTTGCCACCCCTACTTGCAGGTATGATGACATTCAAAGAGCAATGATAAAGGAGCCATCTTTTCACTCACGAAATAAAATTTCGCTTTGGTGGAGGGATCTTTGTTCGATCAGTTGTGCGGATTTGGAATCTTCTTCAAATTGGTTCAAATCCTCTATATCTTGCAAACTTGGAATGGGACGCTTGTTGGAATTTTGGTTTGTTGTGCTGTTGGGAACAACATCTCTTGGAACGCTCTTCTTGGATTTAGCTTCTTTAGCGGATGAACCTCACTCGAAGGTGGCGGATATGGGTAGTTGGAATGGTGAAAATTGGGTTTGGTCTATCAGTATTCTTTGCGGACCAAATGACAGGGCATCAACGTCACAATTGGTTGATTTATTGAATATCCTCACTCCGGTTCAGCCTTGTCACTCGATTGAAGATTTCTTTGTGTGGTGGAGAAATTCATCCGGTTTCACGGTTAGTAACGCTTATGATACCATTTTATTATCTAAGTTACCGACACCTTCGTTGGACAATTCTTTTTCTTTAGCGTTCTCTCGTTTATGGAAGACGAAGGTTCCTAGTAGAATTCATCTTTTTGGTTGGAGGTTGATTTGGAATAGACTTCCTACGAAAGCGGAATTAGAAAAACGTGGAATTTTAATTGCTCCTCACTTATTGGTGAGTCGTTTGTGTTGTCGGGTTAAAGAGGATTTTGACCATATTTTTCTTTATTGCGACATTGTTAGAGTTTGGTAGAGTTATTTTTCTAATTGGCTTCATGTAGATCTTGCTTTCCCGGAGACTTGTTGGTTTGGATATCTCTTGTAAGTTATTTTTCCGCTTGGATGTTGGTTGGTTCTTTGGTTTGATCTTTTGTTGGGTAGTTTGGAAATGTAGAAATCAAATCATTTTCGATGATCTTAGTTTGTCCAAATTTGATGGGATGTGGCTAATTAAATGCATCTCTTGGGAATGGTTTATGACTTTTTTTAAGGTGGATGATAATCTATCATGGCCAGATTGATGTGTCGATCCGATACCCTTTTTTAGATGATGTTTAGTTTTTTTTTCTTTTCTTTGTTGTCCGGTTGCATCCGGGTGAGATTGTTTTGTTGTCCTTTTTCTTTCTTTATTTCCATTTGTATTTGCTTTGGGTTAAGCACCCCTAATGCTTTTTAATAATCCATTTGCTTAAAAAAAATTAGGTACAGATACTTTTTAGTATAAACTAGTAAAGGACCCGTGCGCCCGCACGGGTCACGTAAAGTCGGTATAAATATTAAATAAATATAATATGGTTATGGTTAAAAAATTATATTAAAATATATATTAATTAAGCGAAATAATTTCTTCAATGATGATTATCATATCAATATTAATTTAATTTATCAATTTGTAGTTGTTTACATTATCAATTTGTAGAGATAATTAATTATTATTGTTGATCACAATTTAAAGTCTGAAAAAATATAGTTCTTGATAAAAGTAAAAAAATAAATAAATATTGAGATAATGTAGTTAGTATGTACTATCATTATCAACAATTTTTATGGGCTCTCACCCCTAGTATGTCTACCCGTTTTTTTTTTCGCAGACGCACATTATCAACGATTTTTATGGGCTCTCACCCCTAGTATGTCTACCCGCCTTTTTATGAGCATGATTCAAATTGCAAATTTAAATTATCAAAATAAAAAATTGCAAAAAAAATTATAACATCTATATAAGTCAAGAAACAAAAAATAATGAAATGACATATTATAATTCAATGCAACACATTATGAGATTTAACTTTAAATATATATTTAATTTGATTTACCAAATAAAAATTTGTACAAAAGATGTATATTATTAATATTAATGTTACTTATCACAAATATGTCGTTAATTTCTCATATTTGTGTTAGCTACTCATACCGAATCAAAAATACTAATGTAATGGAATAAAAACAGCAAAAATATTTAATTCAAATTGCATATCCAATAACAAAAATAAATAAGTTATTAAATAAAAAATAACTTATAATTTTATTTATAATCTTAACAGAAAAAGATTTATATACCAACTTTTTCTTTATATTTGATATATTTTATGAAATGAATATAAATAAGAATTAATGTCAAATATTTTTTTTTATAGATATTAAAGAAATGAATATAAATTAGAATTAATGTCAACTATTTTCAATGGGAAAGATACAATAATGCGCATTGAAAGGTGTTATATGCGTTTAATTTTTAATTTTTAATTCTATACAAAATCTTTTTTGTATGTTTATTTACAATTATTTTATACTGATTCCTCTATTTGAATTTGAATTATGTGAAGGTACTATATATTTGTTGATATTGTATGGAAGGTAGAGAGTTATATGAATTTTAGATATTGGAATTGATTTGAAAACTTGTAGCATGCAAAAGAAATAATGATTGTTTTTAGATATTGTCAAATATTAAAGACATAAGGCATGCTAATATGAGTTGATGATGCTAATATGAGTTGATGATGAAAAACGACAATTGAAGGCATGCAAATCGGATTAAAATATTTGTTTAAACTTGGACATGAAATTAATTTTGGTAGACATCGATTTTCTTATTATGATAGTAGTTATTATAATAGTAGATCAATTATTTCTTAAAAAATATTAATAATTGCAAATGTTAAAAAAGAAGACTAATTATTATCACCTAAAACTACATATTCCCAATGACATTTTCTTCAAACTTCTAATTAAAAAACACTATTAATTATTACCACCTACAACTAAAACCTACTACAACTAAAATCTACATCTATTGGTATATCAGATCAATCTTTTTTTTTGTCTAACAGGTTCAGTTTAATCAATGACAAAGGATTGCGATAAAATAAAATAAAACTATTTAATATTTTATTAAATAAATTAGGATTGGAAAACAAAAAAAAGTTAATCGTGTGATTTTTTTTAGCCAAACGTAGGGGTTGGTGTGAATCATAAATCTACTATAAATCGAAACAAAAATTTGATGAATGAATAGAGTGGAAATTCAAAAGGTTAATTTTCTGTTTCCAATATGTTAATTTCTTTAACCGAGAAAAATTGTTGGAAGTATAATAGGGTTTGGGAAAAGACTTTAGGTCAAATATAATTAAATAGGATTAATATTTAAAGTAATAAATAACATTGTGCGGAAGAAATTATAAATGACTGTGGTTCAAAAGCGGTGTTTGTGACTCTCTTTTTTTCACGTGCGACCTTTCTGTTAAAAAATAATGCATTTAAGACTTGTTAGCTACAATTAACATTGAGAATCAAAATAATTAAATTGGAAAAAGAAATGAAGCATGCTTGAATTATTTGAAACATACATAATAAAAATGGTAATAATTTAATTGGAAATTTATATATACAGTATGCTTGTCTAATTTATACTACATATTTTATTCGTTATCATTTGGAACTGTAATCAATGATGGTTAAGAAAAATTAAAGATGAATTCTTATTAGCACTAAAATTGTGTTTTTCATGAAAAACAAAGAAAGTATATTTAATGCATTTTATAATTATTTGTGTGTAGTTAATTTTTTATTTAGATTGAAATAAATAAATTGAAAAATCATATTTAATTTATGAATTAAATCAAATCCTAATCTTTTTTAACTCTCCATTGAACTTCAGTGAATCATATATTTAATTTTTATAGGAGAGAATCGTAGTGAAACTCTCCCGTGAAATCTTATCATTCCTTTTGAAATTTTACGTGAAAAAATTGCAATCCCAATTTTAAACTCTCCCGTGAAATTCATGTACCAATTTTTTTCCAATTAAATATATTAAAAGTTTTTTTAAAGAATTAAATATGAGGATGTACACTACTTATATATAATATTTTTATAAATAGTAAATAAATATATAATAGTTGATATCTTGGCCTTTTGTTTTAAATATAAAAAAGAAATAAATTTGTGTCTTTCATAAAAAAAATTGTTTATTCATCAATCATAATTTTCTCATGTTTTTTAATAAAAACAAATATATGTGTCAACTTTTAGAATAAATATTAACATCTTATCATAAATAAATGATAACATTTTTTCATGTCAATTTTATTTTTATTTGTACCATGTAATAATAATATATATCATTTTTTATCAGGTATATGATATTTTTATTTAAAAAATTTATAAAAGAAATCATACTTAATTGATTGAAACAATTTTTTATAGAAGAAAATTATTGTTGCCTATAAAATTATAATGTAATGGAATAAAAACAACAAAAATATTTAATTCAAATTGCAAATCCAATAGCAAAAATAGAATATTTATCAAATAAAAAATAAGTTATAATTTTCTTCATAATCTTGTATTATTAGAACATAAATTATTATTTTTAGACCAACACTTTCCATTTTTAAAGGTTGAAATATATATTGAGACTAATTTACAATAAAATAGATACTAAATAGGCGAATATTTATTGTATTGGTAATGATTGTATTTTGGAACCTATTAATTAGAAATTATTATTATATATTAAATTTAAATTTAAATTTTAGATGATCCACTCACTATAGAATCTCCATTTTAAATTTCTTCCCTTTGATTTTGATTTTTTAAAAATATATTTCATTAATAATAATAATAATAATATTAATTGAATTCTTCCCTTTGATTTTGATTTTTTTAAAATATATTTCATTAATAATAATAATAATAATAATATTAATTGAATGATGGACAGACGATATTCACATTCTCATACATGAACATACAATTAAAAATAGTTAATAAATCTACTATAAAATATACAAAGAATAACAATTTTGTGTTTCATAGAAAAATGGTCAATACCAACTCTTTTTTTGTATTTGATATATTTAATGGAATGAATATAAATTAGAATTAATTTAATCAATTTTTTATGGATATTAAAGGAATGAATATAAATTAGAATTAATCTCAACTATTTTCAAGGTGGAAGATACAATAATGCGTATTGAAAGATTTTATATGCATTTAATTTTTAATTTTTAATTCTATACAAAATCTTTTTTGTAATGTTAAAAAAGACAACTAATTATTACTCACCTAAAACTACATATTCTCAATGACATTTTCTTTAAACTCTCTAAATAAAAATGATGTTTAATTATTACTACCTACAACTAAAACCTACCTCTATTGGGTCCTTTAGTTTTTCACCATGAATATTTATACAACAATCTATATATGTTAACTTATCTAACGGATTCAGCTTAACTAATATATTAGGATAAATTTAAAATTCAATGTATTTTGACTCTTATCTCACTTTATTAAAATCATACGTGTATAATATAAACCGCAAAATATAATATTAAAATATTTTGGTAAAATACAATTTTAATAATATTAATTATATTTTAATAGTGTTTGTAATGGAAGTTAATATATTATTTTTTTAAAAGAATATCACAAATAAATCAAATTGATAGATGGTTAAAAAAATATTACTACATCCAATTAAAAGAATAATTATTTTACAGGGACTCATTTCCCATTATTCCATATCCACCCATTATATATTTTTATTATAATTTCCCATTATCTCATATCCACCCATTATATATTTTTATTATAATAATGAGTCTTTAATATTAAGGTTAGAAAAATATTACTACAATCCTTTCATAAAATCTACGTTTAGAAATTGTAATTACGATTAAGGGTAATGAAAAAATTCCTTAAAACAATAGAATAATTATACAAAATTATGTAATAAAAAAAACATCAAAATGGTAGGGTATAGTATCAATTATTTACTTATTTATAAGTCTCATAATCTATATATAAACAACATATTGTAATACAATTAAACATATTTAAACCTCATTATTTATTTTCAATTATATATTCCATCTCATTTATATCAGGTTAGTTAAAATATTAAATATCATTTAATTGATTTAATAATTATTTTATTAGAGTAATTGGATTTTTTATTAAAAGATGTTGGTGTTTAACTTGTAGTAATGAAATATTAATAATCATATTCATAATCACATCATAGAAATCAAAAATTGCCTTCAACTTGCAAAAGATTTAAAAAGTCATCTGCATTAATTCGTATAGGCTCCACCACTATTAACAGACCATTGAAAATCGGCATAATAATGTGAATCTGTGTTGGCTATGCATAGAATCATATATCTGTATTAATTCCTATAGGCTGGAATAATGATGGATAACTTGTAATAAGAACATTCACGATGACGATCACGCTTTCCTTGTAAAGCAGATTGGCATGCACTGTAGCAATCACAATGATTCAATACTTTTATCAGAAACGACATAAAACATCTGTAACATAAAACTAACAGTTGTGCCATTTTATTTTTTTTTGCCATTTATGAGCATATTAGTGTGACTGTATTATTCAAAATTATATATTACTGGATCCAAACTCAGTTCACAAAACTTGAGTAAAATTTATGAAGATTTTTTGACCAACCAATAGCATATGAACATTTGGTATTACCATTAATTAAAATTAAAAAAAATAAATGAAAGAAACTAAACCAACACGTGAATTTTTTTCCATCATTTCAATCACCTCTCAAATTGTTTAACCATGGAAAAGAAAAACTCATGCCCTTTTTATGACCAAACTCCATGAAAACAAACTAACAGTTTCCATCCAAACACAATTGAAACATACCAAAAACAAATTCCCTCAAACTCAAACCCCAATCTGAATCTCATCCCAGAATTTATGGACAACAAACCATACGCACAAATCGATTCAAGAAAACAAACCCTAAGATCCTAAAATCGCTCGGAATAAACATCAAGAAACAACAATTAAAAGGAAAAAACGTTTTACAACATCAACATCATTGAAAATGGAGAAAAAAAGGTTACCTACGAAGATGATAATTTCTCTGGTAACAAAATCGAAGCTTGACGGATACTATATTTTGATTCCTTATTTACTTTTGTTCATTGATTCTCTCTTCTACGGCTGGAAAACTCTTCTTATAGTTATGTTGTGTTGTTGCTTATTGAGGATTTTTATGTGGTTGGTGAGTTTTGGAAAAGGATATCAAATACCATGATTGATGAAAAACAAAAAAGTGTAAGATGAAGGAAGAAGCATACCGTATTGAGATAATTTTTTCAAACAAAAAAAAAAGAAGAGTGGAAGATGAAGTGAAGATGAAAGATTTGTCTTTCAATGATGAAGGAAAAAGCAAGGAGGACGAAAGAAGTGCAAGGGTTTCAATTTTTCTACGTTTAAAAAGTTGATGGGAAAAAATGGGTTTCCAAGAGGGAGTGAAGCGAATCTAAAGGTGGAAGCCGTTTATTTTAGGGTTTGACGGCCAAGGAGAGAGGATGGAGATAAAATGGAAGAGAGAAGGAAAATATTGTTATTGTCGTGTGAATCTCAATAGCTTATTTGATATTGTTTGGAATATATAGAGGGAGAATAATGATACCCAAAAATTTAGTTTATTTGATATTCCAATGAAATAATTAATTTGGCTGCTGCAATATTCGAATAAAAAAATTAAATTAATTAGATGGGTGGCATAGAACGTAGTGCATATTTTCCATATTCCAATAAAAAAGATTTGCATTAAATTAGTTGTTGGAATGTAATGATTATTAGTTGTGCAGGTTTTTACATATTCCAATACTGAACTTTTGCATTAAATAAACGGTTGGAATGTAATCATGATTAAATGTAAAATTACGCTCAGGGGTATGCAAAACCATGTTTAATTGTTTGTCATTAGGGTAATTAAGGAAAATTGGTGGTAATTCATTTTTATATATTAAAATAGATTGGTTTAAATTTAAAATTTATTTTAAAATAAAATAATTGCAAAAAAATGACTTGGCTCGAATAATACTGCTAATTGAAATATATTTTTGGTTCATATTAGACTGTCGTAATTTTGTCATAAACAGAATATGCTTTCGGTCAAACCAAATCTTAAAATACCACTTAGAAGCAAACACTTATTAAAATGTGAGATTGACTTATTGAAGCAATTTTTATATTCAGATCAGATCCCTTATGAAAAAACTCATGTGACCACTGACCAATATTCATCTCCATTCTTTCTGAGATTTTCTTTTAGTCAATTTCTGTTTTGAGATTAAACCACAGCTTTCACCTTTTGACTTTAATTAATTTATTAAATTTTATAATGTATAGCTCCTCTTGAAAACGAGATGAGTATATTGTTGTGGTCGAATTGAATCAAAGCTACCCTCATGTGATTGAAAACTTGTAATATAATTTTGCTTATGAATACAAAACCCACGTTTGAAAGCATTTTTAATATTTCAATATTTCCAAATCCATCCATGACATAAATTATACCAATATTTTGACAAATAGAGCTAATGACCTTAGCATTAAGTTGACTATAGGAACAATTAATTTTTTGGACATAGCAGCAAATAAATGAAAATCAATTACTCATGTGTATTGCGTTTTCTTCTTTAACTAATATATCTGCGTGCTTCTAGAACAAGAAAACGAATGCTCCACGAATGACTTTGCTAATGGAAAGAAGAAACGTGTAGTGATATTTTTTTGGGTTAAAATTCAAATAAATTTTCTTCAAATGCCCTATGAGCGATAAAAAAACATTTCTCTTGAGTCTTAACAAATAGATTAATGATTGAATAAATTATTAAATTCATCATTTTTAAACACGTCTCTGTCTTTATTTAATATTTTAACTTTATCCATATATTTTTGTTTATATAATTTAATAGTGTTAAAAATGTTGATATGACATATTAAACACTACCTCGTTGACAACTCAACAGAGTTAATGTTTATCATTGTAAAGGACTCTCAAAAAAATTGTATAGATACTGATAATTCAAAAAAATTATTTTTTAAGACAAATTAGTCTGATATATGTGCGTTCGCCCAAAACAATTTATTTGATATAATATAAATTGTATTTAAATTTAAAATTTGTTAATAATTTTAAAATGAACAATAATTATATAAATTCAATTGTATTAAAATATAAAATAAATATGTGAGTTGAGAGAAAAATAAATATTTAATATTTAAAAATAAAATTTTTATCTTTTGATAATTAAAATAAAAATGGGTTGAAAGTGACTCGTAAAATAAAAAGTTTATTTGATAAAATATATAATATATTTATACATGATGGAAATTTGAAATGAATATCTAATTGTAAAATGGAAAAATAAATATACAAATTAATTGTGATTATAATATTATTTTTCTTACGTGGACTTATTACTTTTATTTCAAATTATTTATAAATTTATATAATATTTATTTTTCTTATTTATTTAATTTTAATTAATTATCAATATATTTTCTTATAATTTTTTAATTATTAGCAATACTTAATATATTTTGATCCCGAAAAAAAAAAACAAATCCTATTTATTTAACTACATTGAACGTCTACTTTTTATTGGATGTCTTTCAACTGTTGAAACTTCATTGATCCGATTATTTGTAATTTTATGAACTTTGTTTGTTTTGTTCGTTTTATTTTGATTGGGACACCATTATTTGTAAAATATTGCCAATAATTAAATAAAAAATAAAAATATATTGATATTAGTGTTATGTATAGATTAAAATATAAAAATATATTGATTTTTTGATAAAACAATTGCCCATTGATTGAGGGGTCGTTACCAAACAACCACATTGATTCAAGAAAGTGTTTAACTAAGTGCATATTATAAAACTGGTTATTATATAAATATTATGTATTACTAATTTTATAATCAAATAGGAAACTTGCTTAAACAATTTACATATAAGTTTTAAGCTATTTAGAGATGGCATCTTAGCGAAGAACTATGAAAATCAATAATTGAAGTGGCTTGGAGAGGTAAGTTGCATATTTAGCACCTGTACACTCTTCACCACCACCACCCTACAAAAAAGTAAAAGCGCTATCTTACTAATTGAAATCCTAGCACCTATACACTCTTCACTACTTAAAAAAAAAAAAAACATGTTTAGCAGTCATAAATTTTACTTTACTGGAAATTGAAGACATCATGCTTGTATAGCTAAAACAGAGAGGTTTGTACTTGTACATATTTAACTAGGATTAGGGTTGTTAAAAAAACTATGAACCGAAACTTATCGCCGAACTGAACCATACTGAAGTTAAAATAATTAAACTGTTATGTTTGGTTAATGAACCAAACCATATTGTACTAGGGGTGTTCGCGGTGCGGTTTGGTTCGGTTTTGAGCATAAAAGTCATCCTAACCGCGAGATAAAAATACATGCGGTTCGGTTTGGTTCGGTTGATTTTTAAAAAGTCATCCAAACCAAACCAAACCAAACTAATGCGGTTAGATCGGTTCGGTGGACCGCGGTTTACACTATAAAATAAAAATGTACTAAAATAAAAGGAAAAAAGAAAGTAATTCAATGTCAATATAATATTTGATATTATACCATACAAAAGAAATTATATTACAAGAACAATTATATTACAAGAACAGTAGAGAACTAAAAATACATTATAAATGAAATATATATATATTAGATAGTAGAGAATTACATAAATATGTAGCTCAATAAAATACAAAAACTAAGTGGATTATGCCAAAACTTAAGTTAATAAATTAATTATTAAAATTCAAAACGTGAGGTGTGGTTGTGTGCAATTGGATTTGGAAAGATAATAAATTAATTATTAAAATTCAAAACTTAAGTTAAATATGCGGTTCAGTTCGGTTTGGTTCGGTTTTGTGAAATAAAAACCGCAAACCAAACCGAACCGCGCGGTTTAGTCCAAAAATCATCCAAAATCATCCAAACCAAATGCGGTTTTTTGCGGTTTCGGTTTGGATTGGTTCGATTTGCGGTTTTGCTTTTGGATTGGTTCGGATACGATCACCCCTATATTGTACAAATAATTTTAGAATCGAACCAAAATTATAACTGAACTGAATTGAAACTATAACCGAAATTGAAAATGAAAAATGTAAAAAAACAAGTTTTAATTAAAAAGTTTAATGATTCGATTCTTTAATAAATGTTTCGGTACGGTTCGAAATTTCAAAACGATATACCAAACTAATTATTAAAATTCGATTTGGTTCTAAGTAAATTGAAGTGATTCGGTTCAGTTCAAGTCAATTTTTATTATAATTCCGTTCGGTTTGATTTTTACAGTAAACCATACCATGGACCGTCCTAGTTGAGATTAATCATGAGAGTGCTAAATCCCACCGCCCATCAATTTTGCATTTCTGCATATTATTGACACAATGTATTTGCATAGATAAGCCTAGTTAATGGAAAGAGAAGCACTCATGTGGAGTTGAACTTCACCAACCTATGTAGACAACTGAAACAAAACAGAGACCTGTAATTTTCAATACTACAATCTTTGTGAAAATCACTGTAATTTGGTTTGTGGAATAATTTTTGAACATTTAAGGGAATGCAGAGTGGTGATAATGATGCTGTTTGGTTGATGCAGGTGACATAAATGATGCTTTTTGAACTCTTCTTTAGTAAGTTCAGCAACGTCTAGTGAAGTTGATTTCTCCTGCAATTCAATTAGTGAATCTCGCTGTTGTACCAAAGCCTTTCCTTTTGTCACAGCCATACTAAGCTTCTCTTTGATACTATTGGCATGTCATTTAGTGATTTCAAACATTGCACTTTAGTCCAATATGGAGACTCAGCAAAGCAATTATTTTGTTGTTGGGAGAAAATAGTTTCTTACTACCATTTATGAACTTCAACAAACAAACTTGGAAAACATAACAAGGGACTACTTCTATATTATTCACCAAATAAAGTACAAGATAATTACACAATTTTTAAAATTACAAAGCAATTTAAGTTTCCTTAAGATGAAAAAAAAAACAAATTCAGTCATGAACTATGGCTGCTTCACAATGACAACAGAACATTTTGCATTCTTGACACAGTAATCACTCACACTTCCAACTAAGGTGTCAACCTCTTGTTTCTTCACTGCGTTGCTTATAACACTCTTGGCTTCTCCAGTGCCAACTACTTTCTCAATATTTATCTGCAAATTAGATCCAAAATTCATGCTCCACCAACTAAGAAAAACATCGAAAAATCGAATAAAAAAATAGACCGTGAAATGAGCAAAGCAATACATTAGTAGCATCAAAGTTTCTGCAAATAGTTTCAGCTCTTCTCATCACTAATTTAGCTAACTGTGTACTATATCTTTCCAAAGCATCAATTGTTTCACTGAAAAATATATACGCTATAATTAAAACATCACAACAATTAATAACAGTATTTAATAAGTAAGTTACTCAAAATAAGCTAGAAATGAATGAATTTATACCTGCGAAATCAAGGGAGTATATAGCTGAAGATGGTTTGACATAGAGAAGAGCAAGCTCAGTTTTTGCCACAACTCACGGAATAATTAAGCGTGTTTATTGAGGATATTCACCGTCCTTAAACAATCTTTGTTGTCTATTTAATGAGTATTAACGCTCAAGACACTATCATTAGTGATCTGGATGAAACATAAAAACTTCCGTTATAAAAGCATTATAAATATAAAAAATTGACAATGAAACATCATGAAGCGCTTGAAACTATCTATATCCACCACTATACATCTTGTTCTCTTTCATGTAAAAACATTTGCCATGAAATGTTCTCTATGATGAATTGCAAGAGATGAAAATTATCTGAGTTTATGGTTTGTGTTCTTAAATATTTTTTTGAGTAGAAAATCATTTATTTATCTAACGTTTTTTAGTTTTATATCAGAAACAAATGCAAATAAAAACAATTGAAAATATCCTGGCACTCAACATTTGATTTTCCCCAAATTTTAATGATTCGAGAATCCAACATTTTACATTCACTGACAAATTAATTTTTACTTTAATATTTTGTGTAAACAATGTAATATTCTAGATAAACAGTGTAGTTTGTACACAAACTAATTTATTAATATTATGTGTAAACAATGTAACAAGTTTTTAAAAAATAAAACAATTTATTTTATCCCTTGATTTTATTTATAAACTGAGATGGGTGATGCATTAGTTTTAAAAATAATTAAAGTGTAGATGATGGGGTTCGAACCCATGTGCTGATAACTTTATCCCCGAGTGTTTCAAAACTCGAGGGGTAAAGTGACATCTTTTATGATGCCCATCATTACCCCGCTTCATTAGCCGAGGTTAACTGCATTTCGCGTCCAAGGTGAAATGTATTTTTTGTAGTAGTGCGAACCAAGAACGATATTTTAACTAGGAGATCTCAAAAACCAAATAGAGGTTTTATCAAGATAATCTCAACAACCAAAGAAGAGAATCACATTCTTGACAAAATATTTAAACTAGTACAGCTAAAACATCATAAGTGTATTTTACTACAAAGTCACTAAGGCAACTTTTAGTGTCTGTGTGTATGTGCGCGCGCGCGTGAGAGAGAGAGAGAGAGAGAGAGGTGAGAATGAGAAAAGGATGATTAAATTCTGAATTTTTGTGTGTTTGAAAGTGAGGGAGCACCTTCCTTTGTAGTAGAAAATATGGTTCAAATAAGGAAATAATTCATGGTATTTTTAAAGCTCATATTCTATTACGCACATCACATAATCGATTATGTAGTTTAAATATGAAAGATTTTTAAATAATGTCGTTACTAATCCATTCTTAGGAAATATTTATAGAATTAATAAGACAATGTCCACACCATGGAATTCTAATTTGTATTCAACTAGAAACATTTTACAATGGCCTAGTTCCATTATTAAGGAACATGCTGGATGCATCATCTAGTGGAGCATTATTGTCAAAATGTTATGAGGAAGTGTATAATTTGATTGAGAGTATTACTGCCAACACGTATCAATGGTAAGTTTTAAGGAAAGTTGTTATTGTTAATTCAAAAAAGTCAGTTGATGTGCAGGAAGTCACTAAGACCACGACTCTTGGGTCTCAAATGGCCAAAATTCACCAAATGATGAAGAATCCGATGAAAACTTCTGACACACCAGTAGCCGAGTCAAACAAAGTTATGAATGATGCCACTAATGTTGCATGTGTGAATCATGGAGGATCACATCTATTTAAGGAGTGTTCAACAAACCTAGTTTCAATGAACTATGTGGGAAACAAGAGGCACAACAATCCCTATAGCAACACATACAACCATGAATGGCATAATCACCTTAATATCTCATGGAGCAACAACCAAAATCAATTAAAGACCCAAGCACCATAAATTCCACCATTTTTTTGCACCAAATCATACAATGGATCCATAAAGAAATAACCAGTTAGAAGCTATTTTAAAATCATTTATCCCGGAGATAAAGAATCAATTTCAATCTCAATGGTGTCAGCATAAAAAAACCTAGCTAGAGAATTAGGTTGGACATATTGCATCTACATTGATTGGAAGAACTATGAGAGCACTCCTAAGCTTTTCTAAAACACATGCATTAACTTCTGGTACCAAGAGTATTGAAACATGCAAATTCATTTCATTGAAAAGTGGCGAGGAGTATGGAGGACCAAGTCTACAAAGTCAAGAAATGGAAGGGATAAATCTAAATACTTCTAAAAAGTCAGGAGAAGAAGAGGTATACACCCCCTTATTAACCAAACCATTGGATAACTCAATGAAAGGAGAATTGCAGCCAAATCAACCCACTAAGAAAACCTCTGACACGACACATGTTGAAGCAACGATTACACATGAATTGCCATAATCCAATTTAGCACAAAAATTTATACAAGAGGGCCCACCACCATCTTTTCCATAAAGAATCAAGAAGGCTAAGGAAGAACAACAATTTAGCATGTTTAAGGAAATCTTGAAGCAACTTCATATCAACATACCTTTTATTGAAGCTATTCAAAAAATGATAAACTATTCAAAGTTCATGAAAGATATCTTGACAAAAAGGAAAAGAGAGGGGGAATTTCCAAATTGTGGCACTAACTCAGGAATGTAGTAAGTTGATGCAAGTAAAATTACCACCCAAGTTAAAAGACCCATGAAGTTTCACCATACCTTGTAACATAGGAGAGCCATTTTCTAGCAGAGCATTATATGACCTTGGAGCAATCATTAATTTAATGCCACTATCCATATTCAAGAAACTAGGAGTTGGTGTTGCAAGATCAACAAGAATCACACTTGAGTTAGCTGACAGAAGCATTTTCTACCCTTAAGGAAAGATCGAAGATGTATTAGTAAGAGTTGACAAGTTCTTCTTTCAACTGGTTTCATCATTATGAACTTTAGTGTTTATGATGACACACCCGTCTTCTTGGGAAGACCATTCCTCGCAATTGGAAGAACTTTGATAGATGTGGAAAAGGGAGAACTTACCGCGAGAGTCAATGGGTAACAAGTGGTTTTTAATGTGTTAAATGCGTTAAAATACCCTAATGAAGACATAGTCGATTGTTGATTCATCTCTAATTAAGATTGTTTTGTTGACAAGCAGTTCATTAAGAGTAAAGATGAATTAGCAGCAAAACTGGGTGAGAAAGAAAAGCACGAATAAAGGAAATAAGGTGTTATAAGTGGACCTTTACCCCCAATTTGAAAGAAGGAAAAAAATTTAGAAACCCTTGAGATTACTGATGAATTGTTAATCAATGTCCCATCAATAGAGAAGCGTCCAGAATTGGAATTGAAACAAGTACCTTCACACTTGCAATATGCTTACCTAGAGGCAAGATATAAGCTTCTAGTGATCTTTGTAACTGAACTGTATGAAGGGCAAAGGTATCAACTTCTAGCACTTTTGAAAAGACACAAGAAAGAAATAGCTTGGAAAATAGATGATATTAAGGGGATTAGTCCTACTATGTGTATGAATAGAATACTATTTGAAGAGAATGAAAAGAATAGTGTGAAAATCCAAAGAAGACTGAACCCTATCATGAAGGAGGTGGTAAAGAAAGAAATAAACAAATAGTTAGATGTTGGAATTATCTACCTTATTTGTAACGGTGTGTGGATGAGCCCCATTCAATGTGTTTCTAAGAAGGGTGGCATGGCAATAGTAATAAATGAATATAATGAGTTGATCCATGCAAGTGTTGCCAATGGTTGAAAGATTTGCATGGATTATAGGAAGCTAAACAAGGCCATAAGGAAAGATCATTCTCGTATCCCTTTCATTGATCAAATGCAGGATAGATTGACTGGAAAATAATTTTATCGTTTTTTTATGGTTATTCATGCTATAATCAAATTGCAATAGCTCTTGAAAAGGATATCATTTGGATTATGCAATGCTCCAACAACTTTCTCGAGATGGAAGAGGGCTTTATATTTAGCTTGATGATTACTAGCCTTGAATTCAAAATTTAACGATTGCTCGATTAGAAAATCCTTTGTTCCTTATAATACAATCCTGGTGCCGCTTCCTTTGATGTTATAGACTCTATCTACTTATAGGATTCAGGTGGGGGAAACCTCCTGGCGATGGACATGATGAACTCAACCAAAAAATTCACCAATACCAGTGATTACTTGTTTCACTTAGGAATGTATTGAATGTCATATTCAGATAGCTCGAATGCCCATGATACCATTCTTCCAACTAGATTTGGCTTCTTCAGAACATGGAGCACGAGATAGTATGTCTTGACCAATATTTGATGTCCTTGAAAATAAGGCCTAAGCTTTCTCGCGATTATCACAACTATCATTTCTAGTCTTTTTATCTTTTGATAACGAACCACTGTGCCCATGAACACCTTGCTTGCAAATTAGACAGGAAAATCTACCTTATTTGTTTCTTGGACCAATATTGAGCTCAATGCTTGATTAGTGACAAAAAAGTAGGGATATAATGGAGAACCTGATGTGGGGCGCATCAAAATGGGCGGTGATTCTAAGAATGCCTTCACCCTAGAGAAATCCTGCTCACATTCTTTAGTCCACTCAAACCTCTATTTCTTATTCATCGTGGAAAAAAGTGGAAAGGCTTGTCACCTACACAATAAAGAAAACGAGAAAGGGCAGCTAAGTGCCTAGTTAGTTGTTGAACCTCCTTGACATTGGAGGGACTTCTCATGTCTAAGAAGGCTTGATATTTTTCTGAATTTGCCTCTATGCCCCATTTGGTGAGCATGAAACTCAAGAACTTTCCCGCTTGTACACCAAATGCGCACTTGGATGGATTAAGGCACATGTTGTAATCCCTGAAGGGTCTCACGATATCTTCCAAGTCTGATGTGTGGTTTCCCTCTTCTACCATCTTCACGATCATGTAATCAATGTAAACTCCACATTGCGTCCTATTTGCCTTGCGAATACCGCATCCATGTGTCGTTGGTAGGTGGCACCAGTGTTCTTGAGCTCAAACGACATTGTAGTAATAATTTTTGTGATTGGATATGAACGCCATCTTAGAGGAATCTATGGGATCCATTTTGATCTGGTTGTACCCCAAATAGGCGTCCATGAAACTTAACGTTTATTTATCCTGAGGACCCATCAATCAGGAGATCTATATTAGCAAGGGGATAAGGATCTTTAGGGCATTCAACATTGAGAACGGTGAAGTCGACGCACATACGTTGTTGTTTGATGCCTTCCTTACAAAATCCATATTAGCTAGCCCCGAAGGGTATTTGTTCTTCATTATAAAACTTACGTTTGTTAGCTTTTGAACTTATTTATCAATGGAAGCTCTCTTTACCTCGCCCGCCTTATGTTTTCTCTAGTATACTGGTTTGACTGAGGGATCTATGACGAGTCAACGACATACTACTCTGGTGTCAATGTCAGGCATATGCGAAGGAGCCCAATTGAATAGGTCGATGTTCTTTTTAAGCATAGAGATCAAGTCTTGCTCTTCAAATTCGTACAACGAGGTGCCTAACTTGGTAATCTGATGTGGCAGAGGCGTGATCTAGACCTCTTTCAGATCTTCGGTTAGGGTGAGTCTTTCAGTCTCTACTCCCAATTTTGGGTCTCAGGATTCATCCATTTTAGGTGGAGTAGTTGCAACCAGGGTGAAGGGTTCCCTTACTACTGCCAGGATATTTAGGTAATATTCTTGGGTGACTACATGGTCTCCCTTGACGATATCCACACGCCTATTAGGCAAGGGGTATTTCTTAGATGTCAAGTGGACATGACGCCCCCAACAAGTTTAGGGCGGGTCTTCCCTATATGATATTATAGGGGAAAATAGAGTCTACTATGAGATACATTACTTCAATGGCCTTGACGCTCGCCCCCGAGCCTACTATAGTCTCCATGGTATCTGAACACTTCGCCTCCATTTACTGATTCCCTTAGTCCCTCGGAGATGTAAGGAAGATATCAAATTAGATGGGTATGACATTGCAGCTGGCACACATGTAATTGTTAATGCTTGGGAAGAAGATGCAGATTTGAGGATTTTTTTAACTTATTATGATTAATTAATTATGATACTAATTGATTTTGAGATAAATAAAATCAACAAAAAGTTGATGGCCGAGTGGATGGATGCTTATGAACAACATGGTGATCCTGGGTTCAATTCCCACTGGAATCAATTTTTGGAACATAATTTTATGTTTTAACAAGAAAGATAAAACAACAATGCCATATCAGCAATTCTCAGAAGCCACGTAGTTGGAAACAAAATCTTTGTTTTATAGGGGGCGGATCAAAAAAAAAAAAAAACTTCAGAGGGGCAAAACCGAATCTCGCCCTAATAGCAGCGGGGTGAATTGCATTTAACCCCATAAAATAAGGGAAGGAAATACATGAACACTATAGACACACTACATACATACATGCTTAAAATAGTTAAAGATTACACACACCATTGCATCATAAATATGAGTTGAAATTAGCCCAACTAGGAATCAGCTAGCATCTTGATCTTCTGGTTTTGACAAGAAACATCTATTGAGGGAAAGTAAGAAGGTTGAAGTTAGCGTTGAAGAAACCCAGCAAAGTTACTTTTTGAAACAAACCCATTAATAAACAAAACATAAGACTGCTTAAGATTAACATGAGGTACTAAACAACGTCCGGCTTTATTCTTCTTCCCTTGCTTCTTAGCAATCCTCATGTGTCTTGGTGATGCTAGATTCTCTTCACACATTTCTGGCTCTTCATTGATAGTAGAAAGCTTAGCCCTTAGAATTTCCTCCATCTCCATCCTAGATTCACTTCTCCTGCTCGTGCATGGCACTGACCTCAATAGTTTCCTGCACGCCCTCCTCATTTCTCTTGCTTTGATTACAATCCTTAGCTTAGTTTGCACCTATATATATGTTGAGTTGTATGAGTTGTCGCATTTTTTTAAAGAGAGAAGTATCGAGGAAATTTCCACGAGTAATTAATAGGAATAGTTGGAAATGTAGTAGCTGTTGAAAGGGTCCACACAAAAGCAGTGATTGTTCCTACAAATGTTCGTTCCTTTACAGCGATGTTTCAATCATAATCAAGTTGTAAATTCTTATATTTTGCCAACTGAAGTTGTACTCATTAGAAATCATGCACGGGGGTTAAGTTTAGATTCCATTCCTATTCTACATTATCTTTTAAGTAGGTAGCAATAATTACTAGCACTTTTTTGTTAAAGGTCCAATAACAAATTTTCTAAACGTACGTTCACAAAAGACTATTTTTTAGCATGCTTGGCTGTTAAACTAAATCAAATTCCCTGGCCGTTAGATTCACATAAGACAGTTCATTAAATATGAGGATTTTTATTATCTTGTGCATAGTTTCCAAAGTGTTTTACACTAAAAAGAATTTCACTTAATTTTTGAGTTGGATAAATAAGAATATATTCATCTACAAACAGGAGATTTAGATGTTAATTGTGCCTAATCAATTATCTACCTCATTATCTATCTAAGAATACTAACTATTACCTAAGTTAATAATATATATATATATATATATATATATATATATATATATATATATATATATATATATATATATATATATATATATATATCCTATGTTGTTAAAAAAATGTTAAAATTAATGTGTTGTAACCACCACTGACTTTAGTAAGAATTATGAGAGAATTGCAACCATCAAATTCTAATTATTGTCTTTATTTAGAGTTATGTTAGAGTTGTAACATTAAGATTGAGAGAACCAAGAGTCCTCATCTTAATTGTCATCTTATTGTATTCTATGTCAGTTTTGATTCAAGCCTATATATAAATGCTTTGTCATGCTAAGAAAGATAAAGCAGTTGGTGGTGAATTCAATAAAATAGCAGTTTTAAAGCATATCTTCCACCAGTGGAAGTATAGTGAGAAAAGTGTCCTGTGCAGTTTTAAAGCATATCTTCCACCAGTGGAAGTATAGTGCAAAAAGTGACTAAATCCAGTTTTCCTCTGCAGAATCCTGCAACACCATAATTTATCACATACCACCTCTAGAATACCACCAACAGAGTGGTATCAGAGCTGCAGATTCTTGCAGCTGCAGCAAAAACAACAAAAGTTATGGCTTCCACAAACAACCCTTTTGCAACTTACAGCAATGTCATAGTTCCTCTATTTGAAGGAGAGAACTATGATTTTTGGGCTGTTAAAATGGAGACTCTATTCACATCTTTGGATGTTCTAGAGTATGTCAAAAATGGGTATGAAGAACCGACACCAACAGAGGCTGAAAAATCAAAAGAAAAAGCTGAAGAATCAAGCTAACGGCTTGAAGAGTTGAAGAAGAAGAAGATCACAAATGCTGGAGTTCTCGGAATGATTCAAAGAGGATTCTTTCTATCCATTTTCCCAAGGATTATGAGAGCTAAAACATCGAAAGAAGCCTGGAGTATCCTACAACAAGAGTTCGAAGGAGACTCAAAGGTGCGAACTGTGAAGCTTCAATCTCTTAAGAGAGATTATGAAAATGAAAGGATGAAGGAGAACGAAAGCCTGAACGAATACTTCAACAGACTCTCCGAGTTGGTGAATCAGATGAAGTCGCATGGTGATACGATAGAAGATCGCAGAATTGTTGACAAAATTCTGATTAGTTTGACAGCAAGATTTGACCCAATGGTGGGTGTGATAGAAGAAACCAAGGATCTATCAACCTTGACTGTTCAAGGGTTGATGGGGTCTTTGAGATCCTACGAGTAAAGGATGTTACGACATTCTGAAAAATCAATTGAGAGTGCCTTTCAATCTAAACTCAACATTCAGCCCAACAATGGTGAAAATAAGCCCCAAATACAAACTAGAGGTGAGTTTTCTAGAGGTGGCAGATTTGGAAGAGGCAGAGGTCGAAACTCACGTGGCAGATCTGGAAGAGGCACAAATGGCGGAAGATGGAATAAAGCATCAAACAAATGGTGCAAAATTTGTAACAGCGGCACTCATGACGAGAAGGACTTTTGGAACAAAGGCAAACCACAATGTCACAATTGCAAGAGATTCGGGCACCTTCAAAAGGATGGTCGTCTTGCAAATCAGCAACATGCTTCGTACGCAGAAGGAGAATCTGATGAAGGAAAAAAAAATTTGCTTGTCAAAAAGCATTGCATGAAGAAGGTAAAAATGTTTGCTATTTGGACAGCGGCTGTAGCAACCATATGACCGGACAGAAGGAAGCATTTATAAATATTGATTCTTCATTTGGCTCAAAAGTTAAATTGGGCAATGGAGAACATGTCGAAGTGAAAGGGAAAGGAAGCATTGGAGTCACCACAAAGCAAGGAAGCAAAGTCATACATGACACGCTTTATGTGCCAGAATTAGACGAAAATTTGCTTAGCATTGGACAACTTCTGGAGCACGGCTATTCTCTAAACTTTGAGAATAGAGAGTGCAGAATTTTTGACTCAGAAAGAAGAAGTGTTACCGTTGTGAAGATGACTAGCAACAGGAGCTTTCCACTATCTTTCAACTATGAGAAAAATGTAAGCATGATGGCCAGAGAAGAGAATGACTCGTGTTTATGGCACAGGAAAAGTTACTCTATCAAAAGAAGATGGTGTATGGGCTGCCAAGAATCGAAGAAAAATCTGGTGTGTGTGAAGGATGTGTCCTTGGAAAACACCACCGGCAACCATTTCCAAAGGAAGGCGCATGGAGAGCCAAACAAGTGTTGGAACTTGTACACACAGATGTGTATGGCCCTATGAATACTTTGTCTCATGGCAAAAACAGGTACTTTATCTTGTTTATTGAAGACTTTACCCGCATGACTTGGGTATATTTCATGAGACAAAAATCTGAAGTGTTTGTAATCTTTAAGAAATTTAAAGCATTAGTTGAAAACAAAGTGGCTGATTTATAAAGATGCTGAGAAGTGATCGAGGGAAGGAGTACACCTCAAATGAATTTCACAAATTTTGTGAAGATGAAGGTGTTGAAAGACAGCTCACTGTTGGCTATACACCTCAGCAAAATGGTGTGTCTGAAAGAAAGAATCAAACTGTGATGGAGATGGTGAAATCTATGCTACTTGAGAAAGGTTTACCTAAAACCTTTTGGCCCAAGTCGTTAACACTGCTGTGTATTTGATGAACATGTGTCCAACAAAGGCCGTGTGGAAAAAGACTCCATTTGAAGCCTGGAGTGGAAGAACACCGTCGGTGAACCATCTTAAATTTTTTGGATGTGTTTGCTATGCTCAAATTCTAAAACAAAAGAGGACAAAGCTAGAAGAAACAAGTGAAAGATGTGTCTTTATTGGCTATAGTTCCATGTCAAAGGGCTATAGACTTTACAACTTGAAGACAAACAAGGTGATCATTAGTTGGGATGTTATATTTGATGAGAATGCTTCTTGGAATTGGGAAGAAGACAAAATGAAGGAGAAAACAATCCCTGCAATCATATTACAACAACAAAATTCAGCAGCTGAGAATGAGCAACCAGCTCCATGTACACCAAGTTCCGCATCCTCTCCAAGTTCACCAAGTTCAAGTTCATCATCTCCCAGCTCAACTCCAATAAAATTGAAGGATTTGAGTGATGTTTATGCAAGATGCAACTATTGTGTTGTGGAACTAGAAAATTTTGATGAAGCAATCAAAGAAGATGTTTGGAGGAATGCGATGCAAGAAGAGATAAATGCCATTGAGAAAAACAAAACATGGCAGCTAGTTGAAAAGCCAAATGACAAAGAAGCTATTGGAGTAAAGTGGGTGTACAAATTAAAGCATAATCCAGATGGGTCAATTCAAAGAGCCAAGGCTAGATTGGTAGTAAAAGGCTATGCACAATAGCCTGGAATTGACTATAGTGAAACTTTTGCCCCAGTTGCAAGATTGGATACTGTACGAACAGTTATTGCATTAGCAGCTCAGAAAGGGTGGAACCTGTACCAACTTGATGTGAAGTCAGCTTTCCTGAATGGAGAATTAAAAGAAGAGGTATATGTGCAGCAACCTCAAGGCTTTGTGACTAAAGGCCAAGAAGAAAAAGTTTACAAGTTGAAGAAAGCTCTCTATGGGTTGAAACAAGCCCCTAGAGCATGGTATAGTGAAATTGACAGCTACTTCATTCAACAAGGATTTCAAAGACGTCAGAGTGAGCATACCTTGTATGTGAAGCATCAAGGTAAAGATGATATCCTTCTTGTTGCCCTTTATGTTGATGATTTGGTGTATACGGGTAACAACAAGAAAATGGTTGAAAATTTTAAAATAAAAATGATGAAAAAATATGAGATGAGTGATCTTGGCTTGCTGCATCATTTTCTTGGTATTGAGGTTTACCAAGATGAATATGGAGTTATTATTTGTCAAAGGAGATATGCTGAAAAGATTTTGAAAAAGTTTGGCATGAATGGCTGCAAACCTGTTGATATTCCTTTAGTGGTGAATTAAAAATTAAAGAAGGAAGATGGTGGAAGATTAGTAGATGCAAGCATGTATAGAAGTTTGGTTGGAAGTTTGTGAAGGATAGAAAAACACTTAGAAAGGGGGGGTTTGAATAAGTGTAGCTTTAAAACTTGTAAGATAAAAACTATTTGCACAATGATTTTTATCCTGGTTCGTTGTTAACTAAACTACTCCAGTCCACCCCCTTGGAGTGATTTATCTCACCTGAGGATTTAATCCATTAATCACACAAGATTACAATGGTTTTCCACTTAGACAACTTCTAAGTCTTCTAGAGTATACTGATCACAACCTGATCACTCTAGGAACAAACTGCTTAGATACCCTCTAAGACTTTCTAGAGTATTCTGATCAACAACCTGATCACTCTAGTTCTTACAAATAAATGTAAACAAATTCTTTTAAGAGTTACAATGCTTCTTATAAAGCTATTATCACAACTGTGATTTTCTCTTAAGTTTAAGCTTAATCTCACTAATATATTACAACAGCAAAGTAGTGAGGTTGAAGATGAAGTTTGAGAGCTTTTTGAATTTGACAGCGTTTCTGTATATTTGCGCAAGTGTTGTATTCAGCTTCTCATCAGAACTTCTATTTATAGACATTTGAGAAGATGACCGTTGGGAGCATTTAATGCTTTGCGTAATCCGTACAGCATTGCATTTAATGTTTCACTTTTTTGTCAACTACCTCGAGCCTTGCTTTCGCTGTGTCTACTGACGTTGCCTTTAATAGCTACTAACGTTCCTTTTGTCAGTCAGCGTAGCCTGCCATCTTGTACTTGCTTCTGATCTGATGTTTGTGTAAACAACGTTTGAATATCATCAGAGTCAAACAGCTTGGTGCAGAGCATCTTCTTGTCTTCTGACCTTGAAATGCTTCTTAGCGTGATACCATGAGAACTTCAGTGCTTCTGCTTCTGATCTCAAGTCCTTCTGATGCTTCCATAGACCATGTTCTGATTCTGCTTGACCATCTTCTGATGTCTTGCTAGACCATGTTCTGATGTTGCATGCTGAACCTTCTGAGTCAGTGCTTCTTGCGCTGATTTTGTGCATACTCTTTATATAATTCCTGAAATGGAAATTGCATAGTATTAGAGTACCACATTATCTCATACAAAATTCATATACATTGTTATCATCAAAACTAAGAATATTGATCAGAACAAATCTTGTTCTAACAGTTTGTTTTATCTAACAGTTACACGACCCGATTTAATGTTTGCTGCTAGTTTGCTCTCAAGGTTCATGAGTAAACCGAGTCACTTGCACCTTGGAGCAGCAAAAAGAGTTCTAAGGTATGTCATGGAAACCATGGAGCATGGAATCAGGTTTGAAAAGAATTTTAAACTTGAATCTAATGGTTACTGTGGCAGTGATTGGGCCGGAAGTGTTGATGACATGAAAAGCACTTCTGGTTATGTGTTCAGCCTGGGATCAAGAGTAATTTCTTGGTGTTCAAAGAAACAAGACACTGTAGCGCAGTCTTCAGCTGAAGCAGAATATTTGGCAGTTGGTTTGGCTACACAACAATCATTGTGGTTGAGAAGAATACTTGAAGATATCGGAGAAAAGCAAGAAGAAAGTTTGTTGCTTCACTGTGATAATAAATCAGCAATAGCCATGGCGAAGAATCCTGTTTTCCACTGTCGAACAAGACATATTAATATAAAGTACGACTTCATTCAAAGTGTGATTGAAGATGGCGATGTGCAATTAGTGTTCTGCAGTTCACAAGAGCAGCTTGCAGACATTTTTACTAAAGCACTACCAAGAGGAAGATTTCAACAACTTAGAGAAGCAATGGGAGTTAAAGAGCAACACATTAAAGGGGAGTGTTAAAATTAATGTGTTGTAACCACCACTGGCTTTAGTAAGAATTATAAGAGAATTGCAACCATCAAATTCTAATTATTGTCTTTATTTGGGGTTATGTTAGAGTTATAACATTAAGATTGAGAGAACTAAGAGTCCTCATCTTAATTATCATCTTATTGTATTCTATGTCAGTTTTGATTCAAGCCTATATAAATGCTTTGTAATGCTAAGAAAGATAAAGCAGTTGGTGGTGAATTCAATAAAATAGCAGTTTTAAAGCATATCTTCCACCAGTGGAAGTATAGTGAGAAAAGTGTCATGTGCAGTTTTAAAGCATATCTTCCACCAGTGGAAATATAGTGCAAAAAGTGACTAAATCCAGTTTTCCTCTGCAGAATCCTGCAACACCATAATTTATCACATACCACCTCTAGAATACCACCAACAAAAAAAAATTGTACAAGCTAAAGTGATAGCTTTGGTAAAAAGGAGGTGTTGTTAGATGCTGGGTCTATTCACAATTGGTGAAAAATTGGAATGGCATAAAGTCCATCAAAGAGAACACAACTCAACAAGAGCCAATAGAGGATAAGCTCGAACCAAGACGTCGTAACAAAGTAGCATGGACTGCGATTTTATCATGCCGATCCTAAAGTGAAGGGTTATGTTCCTGTCTAGCAACAATAAGAATAGCAAAGTAACTACGATTCAATAATAATAATTATAGAAATACAGTTTTATTATACAAGTATTTTTCCTCTCTCTAATCTTATTTATAAGAAGAAAATAAATTGTTTTTTAGGTTAATAGAATATGCAATGTATCTTGTATACATATTGTCCATTTATATTAATTATTCAATGATTTAAAAAAATAAACTTTGTTTTATAAAATCGATGATTATTGAAGCCGGTGATTTTCCAGTCTCTTCCATCTCACCACACTGATACCACCACTTCACAACCAAACTCTAAGTCCAAAATTACTACCCTTGACGCCGCCCTATCCCTTAGAGAGTCTGCTTGTTTCAGCTTTAAAAAAATGATTTTTTCTTTATATTTTTTAAAATAGATTTTTTGAAAATCGTTTTTCAAAATATTACAAGCTTTTTTATATTCGTTTTTTCTAAAATGAAACACTAATTTTGACATCCTATAACATAAACATACATTATTGAATACCAAAACTTAGTCAAAATTGCAATTTTTTCGAAAAATTGTATTTTAAAAATGATTTTTATGAAAATCTATTTGAAATAACTTCAAAATTAAGTGATTTTTTGAAATTATGATATTCAATTTTTTTTACGATAAATACCTAAAATCACATTTTAATAATAATTATTTAAACAAAATCTTCATTTGAAACTTTTATAAAAAGTTTCTTTATAAAAATTCTTTTAACAAAATTATGTAACACTAAAAATCAACGTGGTAATATTTTGGGTGCCCCATATTTCTTGATTTTAAATGGAATTTACTTTCATGGAAGTAAGAATGGTTAGAGTCTATGATGACTTTCGCATTTAGTTCACAAAACCTGCATCTTTACAATTCTTTGCATAAAACTATGATGCAGTAGTAAGACAAATCTTAGAATAAATAAGTTATACAAATTGTTTCTGAACACTTACGAATAAAAGCGATATATATCCAATTAATTATTTTTAATTCAATAAAATAATGAACTCAAAACGATTAAGTTAAGTTTTTTTTTTAAAGAAACACGAGTGTTCGAACAAGCAAATGGTAGGACTTATGTCCGAACACTCGGAAAAAAAATTACATTTAATTAGTCCTTTTTTAATCTAGTTTTTACTTTAAAAAATTATTAGTTTAATTTTATAGCATTAGATAGTGGATTTGAATCTCTCCTTCAATTTATTTTCTTCAACTATCTCCTTCACACTTTTCTCTCTATCTTTTTCTAATATTTTCTCTCTCTTCTTCTTTTTATCATTTTTCTTAATACCATTAATTTAATTACACTTGCTTTTGGTGAAGGAGATGATCCATGATGTTAGATAATAAGTTGAGTTTATGATATTTTTTATTACAAATACACACCAATATATACATACATCTTATCTCCTATATTCAAACACAACAATGCTAAGTTACTTCTAACGTTTCCCTAATTAAGATTTAAATGACAAAGCCTAAATAAACATAAAAAATTGAAATAATAATAAAAAAAATTAAATAAACAAGTGAAATAAGGGAGGTATGATGAGAAAAATAGAATAGTATGACATTGGTCCCAAGCTATAAGAAAAATGCAAAAAATAGAAACAATAATGAAATAAGTAAAAGAAACAACATAAGTAAAATAAATGGGGTTGTAAAAATCAAAATAACATGGCATGGTTTAGGCCCTATTTTAGGTTAGCTAGAGGGTCCAGTAATTATGATCCAGAGAGTTGAACGATCCACCCCATCACGAATGGTACAAGTATGTTATTCTAATAAAGAATGTAGGCGATCTCATTCCAAGAGCAATCGAACAGATCTTCACACTCCATGCCAATAGACTAACAAGTGGTTATAATCGAAAATTAACACCGCTTCTCATATCTCCATCTAGATTCACCAGGAATGGCAAGTTCCACAGTTACTTGCTCTGCTACACAAAGAAAAGTTGCAACATTTGCTCAAGCTGTATGAGATCCACCACCTCTTTCGCATAACGATAGCAATCGAGTCCTCATAAATTCTCCACTCGCATCTTCGAATCAAGATCTCTTTCAACCTATAACTTCTCAAGGAGTATTTCGATCTCTCTCATTCTTAAGATCTACTCCACAATTTCAACGAGGCCAACCATCGCTCAGGCCTCCAGCATCGCTGATGGTACCTAGGCCGGAAGCATTACCTTGTTTCAAACTATTGCAAGCCAACCTTGGCGTGGAATGCGCTAATGAACTGCTAAATAGTGTTCACAACATGGTTCTGTAATAGAATTTGCAAAAAGTGCATGAAAGATTACTTCGTCTTAAGGAAAGCTTGCATAATGCAAATTTGAAAGGCAACATGGGGCTTGAGGTCATTTCCTAAAGGAGTCATACTGTCATCCATGAGGCAGCTGAATTTTAGTGGAATGAGACTCCAAGACCTTTAAGCCATCGAAGAATCTAGAGACATCAGACTCATGGTTTTAAATTGCGGTTGCGGATGTTGCGGTTGCGGTCAATGCGGTCGCTGTGTTGCGCATTGCGGCTGTTGCGGCGTGAAATTATTTTATACACGCACAAAATATAAAAAATATATAAAATTATTATAACTATTTATGTTTCTTGTATTTATAATGTTGTAATAGTTTCAATTCATTTTTAGGCTATTGTATAGTATTTATGTATAATTTAAGTTGAATTATAATTAAACAAATATTATCACAAATAATCTTGTAAGTTATTTAAACAAACATCGAAAGTAATTTTTCAAGTACATAATACAAATAAGTTACAATTTATTTAAAATAAAAGGACTAATGTCCTATGTTGCAATCTTGGTTGTGAAAAACAACATCATTTTGTCCCACAAAGATGTCTTCACTGCAAAAAAGAAAAGAAAAGATGACGATGATGAAACTCCTAATTAGTACGTTTAAATTGCAACTAATATTAAGACTTTTCATCACATATAGTTAACTAAATATAAATTCAAATGTTTGAAATATAACTTACATGACTCTTTCTACCACATAGTGGAATGCCGTGAATGAGCATAACTTGTACTTTCACTCTCACTATCATATCGTGTAGCTTCTTGTCCAAAGACATAACCAAAAACATCACCATTTGATTGTTGAAGATAAGGATTATGATCATTAATTGATTGTTGGTAGTACGGAGAAACTTGATCAATAGGATATTGGTTATAAGAGTTGAAATATGGATACTGGTAAACAGGTGGATAAGATTGTTGATTACCTTGTGAAGAATCGTCAATCCCAAAATCACTAAAACTATTAGCAATACTAGAAGAGGAAGAATCTTCAAGTGGAACATTTTGTTTTCTTTTCCCCTTTCTTCCAGATTGTGACACATTTTCTCTTGTCTCAAGTAGTGAGTTATCAGCTTGAACCATATCATTCAAGTTCCTATAACGCCTATAACCTAGTGGTATTTCATGATATGGATCAAGTTCTAATTGATCATCATCTTCTCCTTTATCTTCACCGCCTCCACTTCCTCCTTCACCCTCGTTAGCCACTTCATTACCACCTCCATCACCACTATTACCGCTTGGTGGACTTAAACCACCACCACTTTCATTAGATTCATTATTATCATCAACATTTTCATCATCTATATCAACTATCGGCAACCATTCTGCATTTTGAACTCCATCCAATATTGGATTTTCCCTCTCTTCTATCCAATGAGATAATGAATCTTCTTGAAATATATTGTCAAGATTTATCGGATCAAATTTGCTTCTATTTCTTCTTGACTCTTCCTTAATTTATCTCTCATTCTCAATTTCATGTTGTAATGTGTGAGGAAAAGCTTATGCAATTTTTTGTACTTCAATCTATTTCTTGTCTTTGTGTGGATATAGCTAAATGTACTCCAATTCCTCTCACAGTTTGTCGCAGAGATTGTTTGACTGACAACTTTCATAGGCAAACATTGAAGTTCAGGAGCGCATGAACCATGGTATTCCCACCATTGAGCTTTTAAAGAAGAAAAAAAAAGAAAATTATTGGTTAAATTAAAAATTAAATTTTATATATAAAAGTTATAAAAAAATTGTATTTTACCTGCATCCATCTTAGACCAAGATTTTTGAGCTATAGGCGTACCAAATGTTTCACTCTTTTCTCTAAAAAGTGTTAGCTAGGTAATATAACAAAACATATCAATACATAACCAATTTTTTCAATAAATAATTTATCATATGAAAATATAATATCCATTACTTACTTGGTTTAGAGATTTGATTTGATCATCCATGTTTCTTTCTAGCTTCATGATTACACTTTTTGTTCCATTAAATGTTTCTTTATACACAGCTATTCCATGTTCGATTCCATATTGAAATTGTGGATTAAGAAAATAACCTAGAAATCAAAATCAATTATTGAGGATATGATATTTCACATTTAAATTTCATGACCAAATTAAAATTATAAAATATATTGACATACCAGCAGAATGAAGGTCAGAGTGCATGAATGTCCAACGCTTGTCAATGATATCATTATATTTGGAATGATAACGAGAATTTTGTTGAATGGCTTGTTTTGCTCGACCAATGGCTTCATATATGAAACCCATTGTTGGTTTCTCATCACCATCAACTAGTCTCAAGACTTTTACAATTGGCTCAAATACTTTCAATATGTCATTAGCCTTACTCCAAAAGTCCCTACTCATAACAATTTTTCTTGCTTCATATTCCGGTACTTTCTTTTCTTTACCATACTTTTTTTCTAAATTCTTCAGAACTGAACATGGTTTCAAGACCTTGCTTTTGTCTTACAATTTCTTGAAGTTGTAGAAATTGTGTTGCAAATCGGGTAACACCAGGACGAACAATATCTCTACCACCAGTATATTTTTTCATGAGACTCACAATATACGTGTGATTATAGATGAATGTTGTCACCATTTTTGCTTCACTTAATAAATTGTGTATGCTTTTCTTTTTTCCTATATCCTCTAAGCAAAGATCTAAACAATGAGCTGCACAAGAAGACCAATATAAATGTGGCCTCTTCTCCATTAGCTTTTGACTAGCTGCTTTTAATGCGGCTTAATTGTCTGTTACCACTTGAACTACACACTCTTCTCCCACTTCTTCCACAACTTTATGCAACAATTGAAAGTAGTAGTCAGTGTTTCTACTATCAACATCAGAAGCATCGACAGATTTCCAAAAAATAGTACCCTTATGACAATATACCAAGAAATTCATAATATGAGTATGGTTGATATTATCTGTCCAACCATCACACATTATTGTTGTTCCTCTTTCTTGCCAAATTTTTTTCATACCATTTGTCCACTCCAACATTTTCTTATATTTAGCTTCCAAATAAACATTTGAGATTTCATAAGGAGTTGGGCACTTGGCTTTTCCCACCTCAGAAGCAGTATAATTCAAATTATGCAACCATGGAGAGTTAGATAAATTCATAGGCAAACGCTCGTAAATTATAAATTTACTTACATCCTCTCCAAGCCTTTTTCTCCAAGTCTTCAAAAAGCCTTTACCAGCTCTTGGTTGCTTCATACTTTTGCTCCTAACAAGATCAATACTTTTGCTTCATACTTTTTACCTCCACTAACACTTACACGAGAGCTTCCACCATGTTCATATACATTTTTAGAAGCTCTTGTTTCTGTTTTGAATTGTTGCATATTTTCCCATTCTCGATGCTTTCTTGTGTTGCATATCTTAATTGATTATCAACAAGAGTATTCACATCTTCATCTGTATCTTCACCATCTCCTCTTAAACGTTCTTAAAATTCTTCTTTCCTTCTCTTAGAATCATTTCTCTTTGCTTTAGAATCAATTAAAATTTTCATCATATTTTCTCTAACCATAGTCGTTACTCAACCACAAGTCGCAACCTGTCCTTTCATGTGTGCTATATGTTGCTTCAATCTTGTAATGCCACCTTTTATTACTATATTACAAAGTTTGCGTGAAGATTGTTGCGACTTCCGGGTTCTGGAGTTCCAAAATACCATCCAATATCATCACTTGGAGCATCATCCAAACCTTTTGTAGGAAATTGTTCTCGTGGAGGCATTATTCAATGATACCTATTAATTGAATATATAAATAATTAGTTATAAATATAAAATTTAAATAAAATACACTATCTTTAAATTTTAATTATTTAATTTAAATAAATAAAAAGTATTTTTCAAAAAGATTAAATATTTATCTTAAAAAAAGACACAAAAATTATAAATTCTTTAAAAAAATTAAAATTATTAAATAAATCATTTTCTTACAAATTTAATTAATTAACTAACATAAATAAAAATTGTTGTTCAAAAATATAAAATAATTTTTAAACACTAGCATAATTAAATAAATGTAAAATTAAATTAATTATCCTTACATCACAAAATTATTTATTTTACTTTGATTTATTTTTTACCTACCAAATTTTTAACCTAAAATTTATTTTCCCTCTATAGATTTGCTCCCAAAATTTTAGCTAATTAAGTTAACTAAAAAAACATTTTATATTTTATTCATATGCCACTGCATGAAACGTGGCTTTACCATTATCACATGTTCCACTTCCAAGTGCATAAGTGAATCACATGTTCAAGTGCATAAATGAATCACAACAAGCTAATAAATGGCGGTGAAGAACAATACATTGCGGTGAAGAAGAACAACAACACAGTTACTAAAAACAAGCCATTTAACTTCAAAGATGTAAAATCATTCTTCAAATCTCTCTTCATTTCTAAAAGCATTATAATACTTCTGAAATAATTAGTGAAATGAGGCAGAAAATTACATACCCAACACTGCCAGCAGTATGAATGAAGCTGGAAAGGAGAGGAAGAAACTTGCATCAGATTTAAACACCCAGCGAAATAGAGAGAAATTCTGATTAAGTATTAAAACTCAATGAAGCAAAAGTAAGTTAAATACAAGTTTTACATGCATTTGGACTCTCAGAGCAGTAGAAAAGAGACATAAAGTGAAGGTAAACTCTAAATTGATCATAAGATTCTTATTCTAATGTCTAAACTCTGAAAATTTTCTGCTTGTGTACGAGATTCTCTGTTATGTGTAAGATTCTTTTGCTTGCTTGTGTATTATGAGATTATCTGTTATGTGTAAGATTCTTCTGCTCTGTTATGTGTAAGATTCTTCTGCTTTAGCTTTATTGAAAATGAATCTGAACTGAACGTGGAACATTTGACCGTTGTGGTTCGATGCGGTCCGTTGCGGTCAAAACACCGTTATAATGCATTATTAACTATTCTGTTCCGTTGCCGATGCGTTACTAACCGCAAACGCAATATTGCGGCCGCATCAGGTGATGCGGTCCACAATTTCAAATCCAGATCAGACTCTCGCTTTTGCTCTTGAAGGATGTAGAGGTAGTCACACCCCCTCCCCCGAGGTCTGACGCGCTAAGAAGGAAGAAGAACAAATGAAGAATCCTTTGGTTAAAAACTGAAATAAGCATCCTCTTTCTACGCGTATCATGGAAAGTCAGATATCAAAATCATTGAAGAAGCCTGAGAAGCTAAATGGTTATGAAGGATAGAGAGATCTTGTTGAACATGAGCAACATGTTGACGATCATCTAGATTACTAACACGTTGATGATGCAGAAGTGTAAAATCTTTGCATTAACTCTAACTCGATCGACTATAATCTAGTTCAAATCTCTTACTAGCAAGTGCATTAATTCATGGATCAACTGGTGTGAAAACATCATTGTTTGCTTCACCATCCGTAAGAGGCAACCTACAACAATATCCACACTCAGTAAGATTACATAGGGAGAAAAGGATAGTTTAAAGTCATATATTGATCACTTTATGAAAGTAGAAGTGGGAGGCTACAACAAGATCCTAAAATGTTATATTTTTGAAAATGGCTTGAAGCTAGATAGCTCATTCAAAGAGAAACTAGGGTGTAAGGAGGCTCTTAGTTTGTAAGAGCTATTGAATAAGGCTCACACCTTTATTAATTATGAAGAGAAAATTATTTCACGAGGAGATAACTAGGTATCCAAAAAAAATAGGCTTCGATCGGTCATCGAGGAAGAAGTCCGATCGATGTAGAGAAGAAAGCGATTGTGGGACCCGTTGTCGGTTTAACAAGTACACTCCCCTCAACACCTCTTGGGAGAAAATCTATAAACAATATGATAACATTGATTTTCCCAAAACCAAGATAAAGAATCCTTTCTAGGTCAAGGAGTCTTCCCAGACCGATAAATTAAAGTATTTTCGTTTCCAAAAATTTATGAACATACCTCCAAAAACGGCATCCAATTGAAGGATGCCATCAAGGATTTGATAAAGAGGAGTCATCTGTTTATATACACCAAAGACGGAAAGAGAGATCAGGATGAATCCTTAAAGAGAAATTCCTAGCCAATACTGTAAATAACGTGACATCGGGCAAAGAAGAAAGCAGCAAGAAAGAAGAGACACATAAAGGGAAGCACGAGCATATTGCGGCTATCACTGGAGGCGCCCCAAACAAAAATGCCTCGTCTAAGGGGACGATGAAGAGGCGTATTGTAGAGCTAATGGTCGTCAATAATAAAGGCGGAAAGACCTCAATCAAGGGCCTAGAAAGGCCGATGCTCAGTTTCTAGGATAGTGAAAAGGTCGGGAATATAGAATTATATCTTCCTTTTAGTCATAGCAATCATGGTCAGTCACATTGACGTTTACCGAATATTGATTGATGGTGGCAGCTCTTGTGACATAATGTACTCAAATCGTTTTTAGAAAATGGACCTAAAGAAAGAAAATTTATGGTCGTATGAGGGATCCAATTTTTAGGCCTTCAATGATGATTGTCGTGGGGAAGGGGAAGGATGTTAGGACTGTCGACTCGTAGTTTTTAGGGGTTACCTGCAAAGGCATCTACAACTGTATCATCACCAAATCCTTTTATGGTATCCTTAGACGATGTAGCATCCCCGATTCATCTCAAGCTGAAGTTCCACAACCTCCACGATGAACTAATCACGGTAAATTCCACCCTTGTTGGAGCTAATAGAATCTACCAAGTCTTGCAGCAAGATCAAAAGGAAGGGGAATGCGAAGACATGGAGATTAATATGGCTTCCCTCACCAGAAAACTACGGGATATGAATATTTATCTCTCCACAGGTAAAATAGTTACGCCATCCAGACGAGAAAGGGTGTCTAATTTTAACAAACTGCAAGAGGAAGGGCAAATAAGCGGTAACACATGGAATAAGTATAACAGTATCGTACCCAGAGGGAGTGCTGTTACTTATATTTGATATTTGTATAAACTATATTCTTTTGATTTAAGTATGAGCAGAGAAAACAATAATATTGATGCTAACAAGTTCAGTTTCACTTAAAACAAGTATCAAAAGTGAAGTGAGAAGGATTGGAAATATGTTAAGAGTTATTGAGTTGAGCTTTGATCCATTTATATTTTAGAAGTAAATATGTGTGATGATGAGTAGTGTCGTGACATGTGAGGTCAGAGTGGTCTTGTGGTGCATCTCTACAACATCAAAGCATGCAAATAAATGGAGAGGGAACAAATCTCTAAGTCTCACTTATAACCCTAATATGTGTCTTTTTGTATTCTGAAATCCTCGATAGTTGTAGCTTTTTATCTCTAAGAAAGCTAGGTAAGTGAATATCTCTATCCTACTTATTCAACCATTTTTATTAAGAAAATTACTTATTGTTGGATCTCTCACAATAAGAAGTTGTTATCTATTCCTAAGTTGGCCAGACAAAGAAAAAGATTTATAATAAGTTAACATATAATAAAACAAGTCACTAAACCATAAAACATGTAACATAAAACAACTTAATTTTAACTTCACATTGCTCAACTACAAAAGGTTTAGCTCATGATGAGCTAAGTAAAAACTACAAGCATGATTCTCAGAAGCAACATCTCTAAACAAAATATGAAAAAGAGATCTAAGCCTAAGAGGAACTTAGAAGCTCCTTAAGACGGATAATCTTCAAGAGACGCTTCTAGTTGCGCCAGCGCTCATCAGTAGGTACTGGATTGGGTGAGAAGAAGAAAACTCTATCAACTCCCTACTTCCTCACACTTTGTATCTTCTGTATTTTCTCTTAGAATGCTAAACTCATTTTCAATTTCATCTAGGTCCTATTTATAGACTTGAGCTAGGGTTTCTTGCATTAGATCATGGGCTTAAAATGAGAAAATCACATCAAACCCATCACCATATTTCTTATGCTTAGTCAACAAGGAATCTGATATAAGGCATGTGGGGGACAAAGCATTCTGTGGCAGGCTGCAGACAGTGCAACAGACTGCACAGTGTACTATGGTATCTTCTTTTGTCTTCTAGTTCCATCAAGCCTTATCTTTGAATTCAAATGTTTTCTCTTTTCAACTCAGAAAAGATTCATTCTAATGATTTCTTCCTTCCACGTTGGCCATAGAATCAAGCTGATTTCACTATTAATTTCCCTTTTTTCAAGTCCATCTTCTCTCTTCAACTTATGTTATTCGTCACAGACGACTACAGTCATGATTCTGCTCGAGAAAGTTAACCTTAAATTAAGCAAAAATACATTAAAACAACAAAAGGGAGCACCTATTATGCTCTAAGCTAAACTTGTAAAAATAAATAAAATGCAATGGAATAACAATTAAAAAGCAAATTAAAACCTAATAAAGACAAAGATTAAGGTATGTATTAACTCACAAAATATGGGTTAATATTACCTGCAAAGGCATCTACAACTGTATCATCGCCAAACCCTCTGGTTTCCTTAGACGATGTAGCATCCCCTACTCGCCTCAAGCTGAAGTTCCACAACCTCCATATGAACTAATCACGATAAATTCCACCCTTGTTATAGCTAAGAGAATCTATCAGATCTTGAAGCAAGACCAAAAGGAAGGGAAGTGCAAGGCCATGGAGATCAGTATGGCTTTCCTCACCAGACAACTAAGGGATATTAATATTTGTCTCTCCACATGTAAAATAGTTACGCCATCCAGAAGAGAAAGGGTGTCTAATTCTAGCAAACTATAAGTGGCAGGGTGAATAAGCGGTGACATACCCACCTTATTATGTTAATAGTTTTATGCAAAGAAAATTACACCATCACAATGTATCGCGATATATTCATTTGAAGAAATAAGAATATCCTTCTGAAATATCTTTTTTCTTTGTGACTATGAAAGGTAATGAAGAGTCAGGGGCATGACAAGGAAGATCGAAGCTCCATCATAAAGACTCAAGAGTGTTGTTATAAATGCCATAGGCGTACGACTACAACAATTAAAATTCCATAATGTAAAGCACACACATAGAGAAAGTGGTACAATCATTAAATTGGCAATAATCGGCTCACCCCTTCTTGGTATTTAGCCACTCTAAAGGCTGTGGTGGGTCAACCACACGTCAACCTCGGAATAGGTTTACACTGGGTTGGGTAAGGGGTATTAACCCTTTGTGGGGCATGACTCTAGAGACATCCAATAAACTTAGAGCGTAAATCTTATAAAGTTAAAGCAACACCTGAAGCAATATACACGAGTTTAACCCGCACACCTTAATCACGTAACATCTATATCCAAATATCAAATTCTTATACACACATTTTCTAATGGACGGTGTTACATTTACATAAACAAACCAATTAGAAACATTAAAAAAAGGAGTAAGGCATGGCTAATTTTTGAGCGAGACAATTTTTCCATCTTCAACTATATGATTTGGTCGTACTTTCTCCCTAGAAATACGCAAATGAGAGTAAAACTTCTCCACTTGCAACAAAGCATAATCAAAAGAGTCGAAGATAGACGCAAGGATGACGTCAATTGCTTTATCTAGTTTTTTTAGCCAAAGAGATATTCTCAAGGTTTAAATTCTCGAGATCCCCTATAGCGGTTGTAAGGGATACCTTTATAACAGATAGCAAAGCTTGAGCAGAAGCCAGAGATTTATCTTTCCTTTCCACCTCTCCCACTAGTAACTTTACCTGATCAACTAAAGAGGCATGGAGGTTGAAATCAATCGAGGCATCACTCATCTCGGTAAGAGAAATAAAAGCCTTATTTACTTCATGCATGTATGTACCACACTGAAGCATCATATCACAAACACTATCCTACAATAGTTGTACCTCTTTACAAAGCCGGTATACCAAAATAAAATCCATATGACCGACTATACAAATGGCCAAAACAAGTTGTAGCTCGTCAGGGGTAGTACGTCAGGGTTAAAATTTCTTCCTCGAGAACTCCATCAGACATGCTAGCAAGGTAATAGCAATCTTCTTTTGAAGTAGACGCTCGATGCTCCTTTGGAGTACGGGGTCCCGACCGAGACAAGGGGACATGAGCTAGAATTCCTAAAATGCATAACACCCTTTCGTAACTTAAATAATATCAACACCAGATTAAGCACTGGAGCAATTTTGCCTCGAGACCGTGGTGAATCCTGCTGAGAGGACCGAATTAATCTCCCTATTACTCCAACCAGAGAGTGGGGACGATGGTCAATCTTAGAACATTCGAAGGGTCGATAATCGTTGGGAAAGCTCGGGCTCCCCTCTTTATTTAATGAATTATTTCCTCACACTTCATTGAATCTACATATGGAAATTGTCAAAACGTTAGGAAATATTGTACATAAAAATAACTAACATCGAAGGATAAACATACTAGAAGCTTACAACTCAGAAAGTGAACTTTGAAAAACACGAAAAATTGAAGAATACAAATAATAATAATTATAATAATAATAATTATAATAATAATAAATATGTTTCTTTTATATATATATATATATATATATATATATATATATATATATATATATATATATATATATATATATATATATATATATATATATATATATATATATATATATATATATATATATATATATATATATATATATTAAAACTAGAAAAATATCAAGATTTGTAACTTTTTTTTTGTTTTTGTTATCAAAGATTGGAATGAAATATTTTTTTAGATTAATTGAAACAATAATAAATAACTATGAATCAAATTAAAATATAAAGAAATTTTATATTTTTTAAATTTTTCTTATAAGATAAATTGAAAATAACAATAATGATAAATTACAATTAAATTAAGATTATCATCATTTTTATTTAAAAATTTAATCTCAAAAAATGGGGTAAATGAATAAATTTCAATTTGATTATTCTTGAGATTTCTCGTCAAAAGTAAAAAATGTGTCAAACAAAAAAAAAATTATATGTAGACTAGACATATCTCTTACGAAATTTTTAAGAGTCTTGCTAACCAGTGCCCTCAGGGCAATGGTTAAGCATTCTAAAAAAAGAAAATATTTTATAGAAAATTTAATATTTCAATTTTTGAGATATTAAATACGCAGATTATCAAAATAATTTTATTATTTTGAAATGCTTAACAATTGTCCTGAGGACACTAGTTAAGCGGACAAAATTAGAGTACTATAAATATCATGCTTTGATTCTTGTTGATTGGGATGGGAATGAAATAGAGATAATATAGCGGGTGGATAAAGCTGACCTCTGATTGAACCTATATGACATTTAGTAACAAAATTGAATGTTATTAATACATAAAGGAAAATGCTAATTTAAGAAAACATAAAAATAAGAAAGGCAAGAATAAATCTCAATCATTTATTATCACCACCACACCCCATGATTTCTATTAAAAAAGAAATTAAATTAAAAATAAATTAAAAATTTTCCTATAATATAGTGATATGTGTTCATTCTTACATTTCTTCTCCAATTTCCTTCGTACTAAATAACATTACTCTAATAATAATAGTAATAAAATAATAATAATAATAATAATTACTCTAATAATAATAATAATAATAAGCAATTTGTATCTAGCGCCTGAGACCTTGAGAGGAACACACTCTCAAGACCCAAGCGATTCACCGCTAGACCACACACGCACACATAATAATAATAATAATAATAATAATAATAATAATAATAATAATAATAATAATAATAATAATAATAATAATAATAATAATAATAATAATAATAATAATTTTGAGGATGGTAAATATATGTGGGGCAAACAACAATTCCAATTAAAATAAATAATCTCAAATAACAAAATAATAATAATAATAATAATAATAATAATAATATTAATTTTAAGGATGGTAAATATATGTGGGGCAAACAACAATTCCAATTAAAATAAATAATCTCAAATAACAAAATGATATGTAAGAAAATTCATAGCAAAAAAGTAGAAAATAAAAGATGAGAATAGAAAGAACTTGTTTGTCTAATTGGATCTACTCTTAAAAATAGAAACTCTTCTAGTCAATATACTTCATATAATTGTTACAAGAAATTATAAAAAAAAAAATTTAGAAAAATAGTCACTCAAGTTTCTAATTTAAAACCTTTTTTTTTTCTCAGCTATAGATAAATCACATAATTTTAAGATATTTAAAAGTATTTTTCAATCTCTTAAACATTTTCAAAAAAATTTCAAAATCCAATAATTTTAAGGAATTTTATCCTCCCTCTCTAAATTTCTTTACAAAGATTGTCACATCTTCCTTACCATCAATAACTTATGGATCAGTTGGATGTTAGTTGTTATGATTATGTATTTATATTGTTCTTTACCATCAATATAAGTTTTATATAAATAGGAACTTTTTAGCTCCAGAAATAAATAAATTCATATTTAGTGAACTAAAATTTTCTCAAAATATTTTTTTGTTATTCCTTTATTATTTTTAATATATGAGAATAATAAAATTAATTTTATTTTATTAAATATTTTTATTGATATGTTTAATTATAAATATGTAATTCATGTCAAAGTTTTTAAAATATTTTTTAAAAAAAATCGTCAATTTATTCATTTGTATTTAATTAGTCTAAATTGATAGGCAAAACAAATCCACCTACCACTTGTTAAATGTTAATGTCACACAGTTCAATAGTTCAATCAATGTTAATGTCACACAGTTCAACGGTGAATTATTTTAAGCGTAGGGCACGTGTTAAGTATATTATAATTAGAAAAAGTTAAATATAATTAAATGCAATAAAGTTATATTTAAAGTTTTGATACATTGAATGCACAAGTTTCAAGAAATAATTTCTATAAATATCTCATTAATTTGTGTCCTTAGAGCACATGTTAGCTTTTCCGTTATTTTAATACTCCCTCCGTTTTTTATTATAATAGCATGTTTGGTTTGGCTTTTAGAAGGGCCAAAAGCACTTCTACAAATGTAGAATTGATTTTGAGATGTTTGTTTAGGCAAAAGTAGAATTGATTCTGTCTCCAGAATTGATTCTACTTGAAGCTAGAATTTGTAGCTTCTGCTTCTAGAATTGATTCTGGATGTTTTTTACACTGAAATTTATTATTCAACTCACTTTTACATAAATGTATCCAAACATAAATCAATTCTGCTAAACTCAATTCTGATAGAATCAACTCTACCAAACTCAATTCTACTAGAATCAATTTTGTCCACCGTCAATCCAAACACACTCTCGTTTTGGAAAAAATTGTATTTAAATATAAGTCGTTTTACAATTCCAATGAATAATTAATGTTATTTTTCCTATTATATCCTTAAATATTTATTATTCTATCTCATTTCAATTATATAAATTTATCTTCAACATGTCATAAATGAAGGATAATTTTGTAAAAACCTTCATAATTTCTCATTTTCATACAATAACTATTATTTTTCTTAAACTATTTTTCTTAAACTGTGTGAAAAGTCTAAAACGACTTATAATAAAAAACGGAGGGAGTAATTTATTTTATCAAAATTAGTTAATTTTATAATTCTATGAAAAGTTGTGAAATTTCAAATGAGTAATGATGAGTTAGACTAGTTATGCTCAATTTGAAAGTAACTAGTGAACCCCCATCCACATACACACGAAGACAAACTTACATTGTAGGGGACCGTGATCTACTCGAGACGTCTAGAGATTTCTGAATACTTAATTAATTATGATTAATACTCAAAATTATCAATTGCTCCTTGATCAGTTCAATTGTTGTTTTATTAACATTTTAAAAGTAGTATTTGTCTTTATACAATGTTGATCAATTTGGTTCATTTGTCTCATTCACCTAAGCTTAGACATGGCAACGGGGCGTGTCGGGGACGGTTTTTACGTTTCCCAAACCCAAACCTAAAACTCCAATCAATCTCCGTTACCCGCCCCAAACCCAAACGGGGATGGAGAATTGAAACCCAAACCCGTCCCAAACGGGTTCGGGTTAAGTTCGGGTATCCCCGTCCCGCCACCATCTATTTCGTAAAATCAGTTTTTTTTAATAAAAAAATTTACTTTATCAAAAATCAAATTACATTATAAATAACAAAAGAAAAAACAATCTCAAAAATTTTCATACACACTTCAAACATTTAAAATAATAAATACAAATCAAATTATCAAAACATCAACCGCATATTTTTTTTATATAAATTATGAAATATAAATAATAATGTACATGATAAAATAAACGGGGTGGGTTTGGGGACGGTTTGGGGTAGGTACTAGTGTCCCCATTACCCAACCCGTCTCCATATTTTATAATCAGGGAAAACCCAAACCCGAACCGAAACTCATTCAAAGCGGGTTTTTCCCGTCAACTTCGGAGCGGATTCGGATGGGTACCCGCGGGTCTGGGTTTTATTGTCATGTCTACCTAAGCTGATTTGGACATACGTTACTACTTACTAGTAGTAGTAATGTGTTACATCAGTGTCTCGTTGACTGTAACAATTGAAAATATTGATATTTTGTTTTTTTTTCTTTCAATTGAGAGAGTTCAAACTTATATTTTCTCATTCATGTTATCTTCGGTCGTTTTTTCAATAAGTACCTATGCACTGTTTACTACTTCCAGCTAACAACTTTTAACGTTGTGTGATAACTAGTAGAATGTAATATGAAAATAAAAAGAGAGTTGAATTGAATGATATGATAGAACATGTTTGTGGTCGTTTATTTTCATTTATTAAGAAAAGAGTGGTTGAAAGAATGTTTGAGATGAGAGATCATTTCCAATGAAAATATTTAATATTTAGGTATAGAGTTATGAGTTTCACCACATAATATCTCACTTACTTTTTTTTATTAAATTAATAAATTTAAAAAAGTTATACAGAAAAACATTAAAATATGAAATTCGAACATCAAAATTTTGATGTAAAAAAAATTATTCCTCCATTTAAAAATGGAAATGGAATGTCATTATCAATTACTAGCGTCCAGACAGGCACTCACGTGCCCGTCTTTCCAGTTTCTTTGGTATATAGCGGATAAAAATATAAACAATATTTTTTATGTTTTGATTTATTATTTTGATTTAATTATTTATAAAATAATTTTAAAAAATAGAATGAAAAGAATAAAAACTGCCATATAATAGTTAGTAAAGAGGTTGGAGTTTAAAAAAATGAAAAGGGTATAATTGGAAGGAAAATAGGCTACACCAAAACTATATTTTACTTTTATATATTGTTATAGATTAGTTGATTCAATGGTGATTACACTAAATTTGGTAGAGAAATCACGGTTTAATCCTCCGCAACTATAATCGAGAGGAGATTGGAGGTCGGTTGACCTGAACCCAATTAGACGGTTCAATAAATCAAATACTAATGGTGAAAAAAATAGAATGTAGTCTTTAAAAAAATAAAAAATGTGTTTTTGATCTCCATCAATTTGATCAAAATCAAATTGAAAAATCACACTGACTCGAAAATTTTAAATAGTTGTTTCATTATTCTCATATTTTTTTACATGAGAAAAAATATGCATCTATATTATAAAATAATTTTTCACGATCAATTAATTAATATTAATATATATTTCGTTAAATCATATTTATCTTTTAAAGTTACGTTAACAACATAATAAATTGATAAATTTAAATTGAATCATAATGTAAAACTATGTTATATTGTCACTGCATTCGCTACCTTTAATTTCTTTTTACATTGAGATGTGATTGTAAAGTGATTTAATTTTTTAATGTGAAATTAAACACATTTTTAATTTTTGAGATTAAGGCTATTATAAATTATATATTAACATTTATTCTTCTCTAAATAAATATTATTTGGGTGAATCTACTTATAACAAATATTTTTAAATATATTAATATAATTTTGAGAATATCTTAATACATCTCTTCAACCTCTTATCCACGTGACGAAATTTCAATTATGTCCCCTACTTCTGTAGATACACATAAGGAAACACTTTTTTTTTTTTTAAAAATAGTTTTTTTTACGAGGTACATCTACGAAAGCATATAAAACATAGTGCACATTAGAAAAATTCTAAGGAATTCAAATTCATGAAATCTTCCGTAGATGTATCTACGGAACGTGTTTAAAATAAAGTGTTCCGTAATTGTACCTATGGAACCATCTGTTATATTTTCAAATCAACTACATTTCACTCCTAAACTCCAATATTTTTAACAAAAATGGAACATCAAATTATAGTACATCAAACTAGTGCAATTTAAAGGCAATGGAATATAGTTCACCAAAAGAATACATCGTATAAATCATCCAAATAGTGTCAAATACATAATCAAAACAAAGTACAAAAATATAATCAAAATACAGGCATCAATAAAATCACAGACATCACTACTGTGTGTGCCGACCGTGGTTGTAGAACTTCTGGAGATCCCTATCCTGAAATTTTCCAAAGAAAACACTGTTAATAATTAGCAAAATTAGAAATAATAAATTTTCACTGAGGACAAAAAAGTAATAAGTAATAAGTCTAAGAAATTTTACCTCTTAGTCCCAGACATGTCTGGCTGTATGATTTGCATACCCTGTCAATAGGGAAAATTTGAAGGACCCCCTAGGTAACCCACGAGCGCATCAGCCTCCTCGTGTAATGGATCAATACCATCAGGAGTTGGCTCAGAAGATCCAACATCGGTTGGAGGTGGCACAAGAGTAGAAGAAGTGACCCGACGACGTCTGTGAGCGGAGGGCGTCTGTGAGGAATCCTCACCATCATCACGAGGCCTCCGGGATGAAGTAGTAGATGTGGAAGGCCCATCTACGGAAACAGATGTATCAAGTACATCTGTTGGAACGGATGTACCAGGTATCTCTACTGGAAAGGATGTATTAGGTACATCTACTGGAACGGCGGATCCATCTGTCACTTGTGAAACTACCTCCATCCGTGCACGTCGTACGGAGGCATGCTGTGCAACCCTTCCACGTATAAGTTTATCTAATTGGTCGGCCCTGCATTGTATTACAAATAAAATCGAGCTAGATACAATTTAGTTATTAAAAGAAAATAAAAAAACAAATTTACCTCCGTAGGTGCAAATATGGAAATATTTCGTAGATGTGGCTACGGAAGCACCCATCATTTCAAAAAAACTGGGATGGTTTCGTAGGTGCATCTACGGACTACCTAACATTCTATTTGTTTTGTAGATGCACCTACGAAATGCTCTGAAACTCTAAAAATGCAACAGTGGCATAAGTCACTGTTCCAGCCACTAAAAATTCCCACATTTTGGTTGCTTGACCGTCCGTTTTACACATAAAAAATACATACATTGTCTCTAAACTATGTTTCTAAAACTAACTAATGATTTCTACACCTAAAAGTGTATTCAAACTCTATTACAGGAAATACTCTAATATAACTCAAAATCTCAAAAACTTACCGATTAAATTGAGTTTTGAAGTTGTTGGAATGTGTCGATCGTTGATGCACACATTTAGAGCCGAAGTTTGGAGAAAAAAACAACTTTGGTGGATTTTGATTTTTGAAGTTGAGAGAGTTTGAGAGTGTGAAGAAGATAAAAAGTGAAGAATGAGGGAGGAGAAGAGTCTGACGCGAATATAAGATCAAATGCTTCCGTAGATGCATCGCTGGAAGTCTTTCATAGATATACCTACGGATCAAATGAACTTTAAAATAAATAAAAAATACTTCTAAAAATACATCTAAGAAAACATGTGACGATTTTAACAATGCACATGATATATAAGAGACCCAAGAAACGGGGTTAGAGATTCTCCAATTAAATATGACTCCTAGCAAAGATATAATAGTTTAAATTTTAAAACTAAAGTGATAATTGAATAAATGTGATTCCTATAAAATATTAACCGATAAAATAGGAAGAAACCATAGTGGATAGGAAACCAAGTAAATATAATGTAGTATAAATCTGGTATAGCATGGTAACACTAACAAGTGTCTGTGTTTCCCTGTGAGTCAGTAAGGTTACATGCCAGTGGTACGTACGAGGCATGGGCTCATTTGTTAATACAATATTTATCGTCAGACATGAGCTGTGATCTAAAAGATGTGAAATCGAGAACGAAAAACTCTCCACCAATCAAAATCAACCATACGATGACATGGCATCACATAAAAACTTTCCGCATCCCTCGCACGTGACACCCATAACTCACTCCTTTCTCATTATCCAACGCATGGGTCTTGGACACCCATCCAATCAAATTCCTCCACGTCACCACTTTCTTTCCACCCCTGTTCTATACTTAGCATTTAGTACTATTTATGTTTAATTATTGAATTAAGACTCAATAATTATCCCCATTATTAAACTAAATTAAAATTAAGAGCCGACATGGGAAGTGAAGTTGAAGAAGAAAAAAAAGACAATAACATGTTTTCTGTTTAATTATGTGTCTGTTTTATAATTCATCATTCAACTGTCCTTTTTCTCTTATCTATTTTAGGAACAAAGCCAAACCCACTTGCCCAAATTAGTTATTTTTTAATTTAAATATAAATATAATATTAAAAAACAGCAGCACCAAGTAGATGCTGTTGCTGAATGAATCTATCTAAGAGTTGGATTGGATTGGATGATGATTTGATTTTTTTATAATATTCTTTTCTTTTATTTATCTTTATTCATTTCATTCCTTTCTTTCTCCCACACCTTCACATGGGAACACTATAAAATTCATATATCTTTTTAGCATATGATGGCGGTCCCTTCTGTTCTCAGTCACAATTCTGTGTTGAATAATAATACTCAGCTTCCAGTTGTGGACTGAGGGCTCCATCTTGGTAGGAGACAAACAAGGCCGGTGATCCAGATTCACCATCTTCTTTACTGTTGTTCCTGCTGCTGGTGCAGGGTATGGTATGCTGGTCTCTCACAAATAGTTATTTTAACCCTTACCTGTAACACCTTTCTTTCTTGAAATTGAACTTGAACTTGAACTTTCTCAACAACCAAGTTTTTCCCTTTCAAGGTAAGTTACTATTTTGCTTGTGTTTATATAGTCATGTAAGTCAATTCAGTTGGTAGTTGTACAGGTACATCAGATACTCTCTCATGTTTCATGATGTGTGAGGGTTGTTGATTTGATTGTCTACTATGATTGGGTTTTAATTCATAGATTGTGACTAGTTTATTTGTTTAAGACTTTAATAATTTTGTCATATTGATGAATGGTAATAGAGTTTAATAGTTTTGTAACATCATGGTATATGGTTTTGATTGAGTTAGTTACCTTGTTTTTTTTATTGTTGTTAATGTAGTTTGTGTTAAAATGTCAACCACGAGGCCGAGCCAATCGTCGAACAATTCAGGGAGGTCAAGAAATAGTGCTAGGATTATAGCTCAGACGACTGTAGATGCGAAGCTTCATGCAAATTTTGAGGAGTCGGGTAGTTCGTTTGACTACTCGAGCTCGGTGCGTGTGTCTGGCTCGGTGGATGGAGATCAACAACCGAGGTCGAACAAGGTAACAACAGCTTACCTCAATCATATACAGAGAGGTAAGCAGATCCAGCCTTTTGGGTGCTTGCTGGCTTTAGACGAGAAAACTTGCAAGGTTGTTGCGTATAGTGAGAATGCGCCTGAGATGCTGACTATGGTGAGTCATGCTGTTCCCAGCGTTGGTGATCATCCTGCCCTTGGAATTGGAACTGATATAAGGACTATCTTCACTGCGCCGAGTGCTTCTGCCTTGCAGAAGGCGCTAGGGTTTGCGGAGGTTTCACTTCTTAACCCGATTCTTGTTCATTGCAAGACTTCTGGGAAGCCGTTTTACGCGATCATTCATCGGGTTACTGGCAGTTTGATCATTGATTTTGAGCCAGTGAAGCCTTATGAAGTTCCAATGACTGCTGCGGGTGCCTTGCAATCTTACAAACTTGCTGCTAAAGCAATTACAAGATTGCAATCTTTGGCTAGTGGCAGCATGGAGAGGCTTTGTGATACCATGGTTCAAGAAGTTTTTGAACTAACGGGTTATGACAGGGTGATGGCTTATAAATTTCATGAGGATGATCACGGGGAGGTGATTGCTGAGATAGCAAAGCCAGGCCTAGAGCCATATCTAGGTCTGCACTATCCGGCAACAGATATTCCCCAGGCTGCGCGGTTTCTATTTATGAAGAACAAGGTCCGTATGATAGTTGATTGTCATGCAAAACATGTGAAGGTTCTTCAAGACGAAAAACTCCCATTTGATTTGACTCTGTGTGGTTCGACCTTAAGAGCTCCACATAGTTGCCATTTGCAGTACATGGCTAATATGGATTCAATTGCTTCGTTGGTTATGGCAGTAGTCGTCAATGACAGCGATGAAGACGGAGATAGCGCTGACGCAGTTCTCCCACAAAAGAAAAAGAGACTTTGGGGTTTGGTAGTTTGTCATAACACTACTCCAAGGTTTGTTCCCTTTCCTCTAAGGTATGCTTGTGAGTTTCTGGCTCAAGTGTTTGCCATCCATGTGAACAAAGAAATAGAGTTAGAATATCAGATTCTTGAGAAGAATATCCTGCGCACACAGACGCTGTTGTGTGATATGTTGATGCGAGATGCACCCTTAGGTATTGTATCACAAAGCCCTAATATAATGGATCTAGTGAAATGTGATGGGGCTGCACTCTTGTACAGAAACAAGTTATGGATATTAGGAGCGGCACCGACTGAATCTCAAATACGAGAGATAGCATTATGGATGTCTGAGTATCATACAGATTCGACGGGTTTGAGTACAGATAGCTTGTCGGACGCAGGGTTTCCAGGGGCTCTTTCTCTTAGTGATACTGTATGTGGAATGGCAGCTGTTAGAATAACTTCAAAAGACATAGTTTTCTGGTTTAGGTCTCACACTGCTGCAGAAATCCGATGGGGAGGTGCAAAGCATGAACCGGGCGAACAGGACGATGGTAGGAAGATGCATCCAAGATCATCATTCAAGGCTTTCCTTGAAGTTGTGAAGGCTAGAAGTGTACCATGGAAAGACTTTGAAATGGATGCTATTCATTCGTTGCAGTTAATACTGAGAAATGCGTCCAAAGACACAGATATTATAGATATGAACACAAAGGCAATCAATACAAGACTAAATGATTTGAAGATTGAAGGGATGCAAGAATTGGAAGCAGTGACAAGTGAGATGGTTAGATTAATTGAAACAGCAACAGTGCCTATTTTGGCAGTGGATGTTGATGGGACGGTCAACGGATGGAATATAAAAATCGCCGAGTTGACAGGTCTTCCAGTTGGCGAAGCTATTGGAAAACATTTACTCACCTTGGTTGAGGATTCTTCAACTGATATAGTCAAGAAAATGCTCAACTTGGCACTGCAGGGTATGTCTTTTTCCTTTTCCATCTTATTATCCTTACTTAAGACTGTTTTTTTCTTTATTTTTCAAGTCTAAGGACTCTAACTGTTGATTCTGTTATCTTATAACGTAATCAGGCGAAGAAGAGAAAAATGTCCAATTCGAGATAAAAACACATGGGGATCAGGTGGAATCCGGTCCTATTAGTTTGATAGTTAATGCGTGTGCAAGCAGGGATCTTCGTGAAAATGTAGTCGGGGTTTGTTTTGTGGCCCAAGATATAACCGCTCAGAAGACTGTCATGGACAAATTCACCCGAATTGAAGGCGATTACAAAGCAATTGTGCAGAATCCAAATCAATTAATCCCTCCTATATTCGGCACAGATGAATTTGGCTGGTGTTGTGAGTGGAATGCAGCTATGATTAAGTTAACTGGATGGAAGCGCGAGGAGGTGATGGATAAAATGCTTCTAGGAGAGGTTTTCGGAACTCAAATGTCTTGTTGTCGTCTAAAGAATCAAGAAGCTTTTGTTAATTTCGGCATTGTACTTAATAAAGCCATGACCGGTTTGGAAACAGAAAAGGTCGCTTTTGGTTTCTTCTCTCGGAAAGGCAAGTATGTAGAGTGCCTACTTTCAGTGAGTAAGAAAATCGACGCAGAGGGCCTAGTTACCGGAGTCTTCTGTTTCTTGCAGTTAGCTAGCCCTGAGCTGCAACAAGCCTTACATATTCAGCGCCTATCCGAACAAACTGCTCTCAAGAGACTGAAAGTACTAACTTACATGAAAAGACAGATCAGGAATCCATTGGCTGGGATCGTGTTTTCCAGTAAAATGCTGGAGGGTACTGACTTGGAAACGGAACAAAAACGAATAGTGAACACTAGTTCTCAGTGCCAGCGCCAGCTTAGCAAAATTCTTGATGACTCTGATCTCGACGGTATCATTGATGGGTATGATATCCGTAAATATATTGTTTTTCTAATATTTTTTACCCTTGCTCACATTCATCTGTGAAATTTTTATGACATTATTTGACTCGGCATGTATGTTTAACAGGTACTTGGATCTTGAGATGGCTGAATTCACTTTACATGAGGTACTAGTTACCTCTCTTAGTCAAGTCATGAATAGGAGTAACACAAAGGGTATCCGAATAGCCAATGATGTTGCGGAGCATATTGCGAAGGAAACCTTGTATGGTGATAGTCTTAGGCTTCAGCAGGTCTTAGCTGACTTTTTACTAATTTCCATCAATTCCACACCAAATGGAGGCCAAGTTGTTATAGCAGCCTCCTTAACAAAAGAACAGTTGGGGAAATCTGTCCATCTTGTTAACTTGGAGCTCAGGTAACTGTTTCATACTTACACATTTATTTACAGTATTAGCCTATTAGGTGATTTAAGCCTCGGGTAACGATCTTAGCTTCGTTTTGTTTGTGATTTGTGTAGCATAACACATGGTGGCAGTGGCGTGCCAGAAGCGGCGCTGAACCAGATGTTTGGAAACAATGTGCTAGAATCAGAGGAGGGTATTAGCCTACACATCAGTAGGAAGTTGTTAAAACTTATGAATGGAGATGTTCGTTATTTAAAAGAAGCAGGAAAGTCATCGTTTATCCTGTCTGTTGAACTTGCAGCAGCTCAAAAGTTGAAAGGTTGAAATTTTGGGAAAATAATAAAAGTGAACACAGCATGATATTGTTCAATGTAACTCTTGTTTTGTTTCATGTTTCCTTAACTTGTTGTAACGTATGTTGTAGATATATGTATCAGTGTCTCTTTCACTCCTTGACCTACTCTTATTTCTTAGTCATGTTTTACGGTTTTTATTTTATTTTATTTTAAAAGCAATTATGGTGCAGAATGAGAAGTTAGAACAGGATTAATGGCATTGATTTCTTGAAATGAATGTAATGTGTGGGGTATGAAGGAGTTGGGGGAAACAACTAATAACAACTATGCTATGGCTAACAGTACTAATTTCGCAATATCATTATGTGCTTTATTCATTCTGTCATCCATACAGATATAGTACAATTAGGGGTGGCAAAACGGGCCGCCCGCCCCGCCCGCCGCCGGCCCCGCCTTATGCCCGCCTAAAAATGAGCGGGGCGGGCATGCCCGCCAAGTAAAATGGGTATAAAAGTCATGCCCGCCCCGCCAAGATGGCGGGTTGGCGGGCGGCGGGCTTACCCGCCTATTTTTATTTATATTTTTTTAATAGATTAATAGGCTTTTTTTTACCTTTTAATTAAACTTTTCACTTATTTTTTAAAACATTTTTTTATAAAAGTAATTTTTTAACAAATTTACTCAAAAAAATATTACATATATTTATAAATAAATGTATAAAATAAACCATCAAGAATTGCAATTACTAGAATTAACTAAATAAAGAGTGAGTTTTGGAAGAGGAGCGGGTTTTGGCGAGCGGCGGGCTTTGGCGGGGAGGGTATGGCGGGCGGCGGGTTTTGGCGGGGCGGACTTTGGCGAGCGGCGAGCTTAAAATCCCAACCCAACCCGCCATTTTTTGGCGGGTGCGCGGGCGGCCCGACGGGCGCCGGCCCGTTTTGCCACCCCTAAGTACAATCTAGGAAGAATCTAAAAGAGTACATTCCTCCGAAGAGAGGAGTAAAAAAGTCCTAACTTACAGAGCCCTAATAATTAGGGTCCCCTATATGGCCCCTTTCTTTAGGCCCTTTACAAAAAGAGAATTTTTTCCCCCCATATTTCAAAGTCTTATCATATTTTTATCTTTTATGGGGTTTAACAAAACATAATTTGTTTAAAATTAAATAGTTTGAAAATTAATTTTATTTTGAAACTCACTTTATTTTTTAGAAATTTTAAAAAAATCGATTAATTCGAAAATTTTTAAAGTCGACTTTTTAAAATAGAACAGGTTTTTTGTCGAAAAAAAGATTAAAAATCGACCTTTTCGAAAATTAAATCGATTTTTTTTCGAAAAACACAGACGATTTTTCCGGTAAGAAAAGCGATTTTTTGTCAAAAATACAAGAAGTCGATTTTTCGATTAAAAAAATGATTTCTTTTGAAAAAATAAAAAGTAGATTTTTCCAAAGATATCGATGTTTTCCGAAAATAATAAAAGTCAAATTTTTCCAAAAAAAAATCAATTTTTTGTCGAAAATATAAAAATTTGACTTCTCTGAGAAAATTTTGCTTTTTTGTCGAAAATATTGAAAATCTTCTTTTCTGCGAAAAATCAATTTTTTATCGAAAATATAAAAAGTCGATTTTTCCGAAAAAAATTGATTTAAAAAATCAATTTTTTCGAAAGTATAAAACATCGATTTTTTTCAAAAATTAAAAAAGTCAATTTTTTTTAAAATAAATATAAAATGGATTTTTTCAAAAATAAAAAAGTTAATTTTTGAAAAAAAATTTGTGAAAAAGTTTGGGCCTTGAGGCCTTACTTAAAATTTAAGTGTCCTTATTTTGGGGCTCATTTATATTTAAAAATTTAGGCTCCTTATATTTTAAGGACCTTAAATATTAGGCCTCAACCCTTTAAATTGACAGCTCTATACTAATGAGCCATTAACTAAAATGCCCAAATACAAATAAAAACCCAATAATAATACAAATAAAACTTCAACTTAAATTCATCTTTCAAGTAAAATATCTAAATTCTCTAATTTAACTCCACAATCCTATCAAAGTACCTCAAACTGGTTGCTGCGATCATTACATAGGCAACCGAAGTCCCATACAAGACAAAGAATTGAAGCAAACCATCCACATATGTTCTTTTCCTACCTGAATCAGCATTAAACTCAATTAGAAGTTGTAATTGTTATGGTAGTTCATGAAAATTGAAAAGTGTATCTATGTTGTCTAGTGTTATTACCAAGATTGACTCATACAACATCGATGTAAGAGTAGTTTCTTTTCTCGGTCACAGGATCGGGATTTCTATAGCAATCGGATAACATGGATGAAGAAATGGATGTAGCTGTTGCGCAACAAAGTAAAGCAAGTGGCCCTCCAATCCATCCTTATTTAGAAATACTCCACGCCAAAACAAAACACCAGAGCAAATAACAACTGTGATTATATGAGCCACAACACTTTTCATATTTCCTGCAGAATACAAAAAAAAAACATCAGTATTCAATTGGAGCAGACTTTATACATATATGAATCTTATGATACTATAGACAAGTGTTTTTACTTGTTCTTTTGGCATGTCCATCATCATCATAAGCCCCAGAAGCAGTGCTTGTTATTTGAAGAGAGTTATTCCCATCCATTTTTATCTAAGAATCAATTCAGTTTAAGCTCATGAAGTGTTCTGCATATAATATGAATAAAAGGAACTATGAGCAATTTGTATAATCGAAATGTAAATTTAGCATAGTTTGAAAGGAAATGTAATAGCCTCACAAAAAGAGGTAAAATTATCATTTTTATGAAGAAAACCTTAATAATGGAGAACAATTTTTCAACAGAAACAAGAGTTCAAAAGTCATAACACAAATAATAACACAATTTATAACACATGTTAAAAAATAATAAGACAACTTCAAAAATAATAAGACAACTTTAAAAAGGCATGAAAACTCAGTATCATACTTTCATTAAAAGAGGTGCAGCTTGGAATCTATGTATCATGCTTAATAAAACATTAACAGAGGCGTAAATAAATGAAACATTAATAGAGCATGAAGAGGCGAAAGTTTGACAAATTATTTGAGAAACAAAGCATGAAAAGAAACATAGATGCAAATATAAATGAGGAAACTTGATGAAAAGAGAGATGAGGATGAAAGTTACCTGGGAGCAAGATGAAGATGAAAGTGTTGAGCAGAGGAAACAGAGCGGAGAGAAAAACGTTGGACAATGTTTTCTGAACGAAAGAAAACCTAGTTTTTTTTAAAAGCCAAAAACGAAAGAAAGCCTTGCTATATTAGAGGGGAAAAGAATAAAATAATTCGGACGCATTGGAACACTTGTCGAATGATATCAGAAAAGTAACAAATTTGGATCAATGACCTTGTTGTCCATAGTGTAAATAAATTTTAAGGAAATAAGAGCATTTATGGTAGTTAGGTCAATTTTTTAGTAAAGGCTAGATTATAGCATATAGTAGTCATTATAGCATATAGTAGTCTGCTTTGTTTTGTTTGAGGTTTGGCTCCTCTTATGTTGCCTTTATTTGGTTTGATTATGTATTCTCACAACACTTCTTGTGCTATTTATATTTATTGCATTTTTGACTTCTTAAAAAAAAAAAAACAAGATGCTAAGGATGGATGAGATTATTTATAGAGGAGTAAAAAAAGTCCTAAATTGCAAAGCCCTAACAATTAGGCCCATATATGGCCCCTTTTTCTTAGGCCTTTTGAAAAATAAAAAATATTTTTTACAAAATTAAAAACCTCACTTTATTTTTTAGAAATTAAAAAAAAAATCGATTATTTTGAAAATATAAAAAGTCGACTTTTTCGAAAAAAAACATATTTTTTTGTCGAAGAAATATAAAAAAATTGACCTTTTCGAAAATTAAATCGATTTTTTTTTGAAAAATACAGAGACCATTTTTTCGATAAAAAAAGCAAATTTTTTGTCAAAAACACAAAAATTCGATTTTTCCAAAAATATGAAAAATCGGCTTTTCTGAAAATAAATTTGTTTTTTTGTCGAAAACACTAGAAGCCGATTTTCCGGTTAAAAAAACAATTTCTTTCGAAAATATAAAAAGTCATTTTTTCTAAAAAAAATCAATTTTTTGTCAAAAAAAAATGACTTCTCTTAGAATTTTTTTTTTTGTCGAAAATATAAATAATCGACTTTTCTGTGAAAAATTGATTTTTTATCGAAAATATGAAATTTTTTAAGGAAAGAAGAGCATTTATGGTAGTTAGGCCAATATATGAGTAAAAGCTTGATTATAGCATATAGTAGTCTGCTTTGTTTTGTCTGGGGTTTGGCTGCTCTAATGTTGCCTTTATTTGATTTGACTATGTATTCTCACAGCACTTCTGGTGCAATTTATATTTATTGCATTTTTTATTTCTTCCAAAAAAAAACAAGATGCTAAGGATGATTGAGGTTATTTATAGAGGAGTCAAAAAATTCCTAAATTGCAAAACCCTAACAATTATGCCCCTATATGGCCCCTTTTTCCTAGGCCCTTTACGAAAAGAGAATTGTTTTGTCCCCATATTTCAAAGTCCCGTCATATTTTTGTTTTTTATGGGGTCTAAGTAAGGGCCCCATAAATATAATTTGTTTGAAACTAAATAGTTTGAAAATTAATTTTATTTTGAAAAATAAAAAATATATTTTTTACCGAATTAAAAACTCACTTTACTTTTTAGAAATTTCAAAAAAAATGATCATTTCGAAAATATAAAAAGTCGACTTTTTCGGAAAAAATATAAAAAAATTGACCATTTCAAAAATTAAATCGCATTTTTTTTCAAAAAATACAAAGTTGATTTGTTCGATAAAATAAGCAAATTTTTGTCAAAAACAAAAATTCGATTTTTCCGAAAATATAAAAAATCAACTTTTCCGAAAAAAAAAATTGTTTTTTTGTCGAAAACACAAGAAGTCGATTTACCAGTTAAAAAATTATTTTTGTCGAAAATATAAAAAATTGACTTCTCTGAGAATTTTTTTTTTGTCGAAAATATAAAAAATCGAATTTACTGTGAAAACTCAATTTTTTATCGAAAATATAAAAAGTTGATTTTTCCGAAAAAAATTGATTCTTTGCCAAAAATCTCAAAAGTCGACTTTTCTGAGAAAAAACCGTCTTTTTCGAAAGTATAAAAAATCGAATTTTTTCAAAAATTTAAAAAAGTCGATTTTTTTCGAAAATAAAAAATAAATCGGTTTATTTTCAAAAATAACAAAGTCAAATTTTTTACTAAAAAAATTTAATTAATTTTCTATGAAAAATGTTTTGTGAAAAAGTTTGGGCTTGAGGCCTTACTTAAAATTTAAGTGTCTTTATTTTAAGGTCCTTCTTATTCTGGGGCTCATTTATATTTAAAAATTTGGTCTTAAATATTAGGCCCTAGCCCTTAAAATTGACAGCTCTAATGATACTAATGGGTCATTAACTAAAATACCCAAATACAAATAAAAGCCCAATAATGATACAAATAAAACTTCACCATAAATTCATTTTTCAAGTAAAATATTTAAATTCCCTAATCTAACTCCACGATCCTATCAAAGTACCTCAAACTGGTTGTTGCGGTCATTACATAGGCAACCGAAATCCCATACAAGACCAAGAATTGAAGCAAATCAGCCACATATGTTCTTTTCGTACCTAAATCATTATTAAACTCAATTAGAAGTTGTAATTGTTATGGTAGTTCATGAAAATTGAAAAGTGTATATATGTTGTCAAGTGTTATTACCAAGATTGACTCATACAACATCGATGTAAGAGTAGTTTCTTTTCCTTGTCACAGGGATGAGGAAATGCTTGTAGCTGTTGCGCAACAAAGTAGAGCAAGTGACCCTCTAATCCATCCTAATTCAGAAATACTCCACGTCAAGGACAAAACACCAGAGCAAATAACAACTGTGATTATATGAGCCACAACACTTTCACATTTCTTGCAAAATACAAAAACAACATCAGTAATCAATTAGAGCGGTCTTTATACATATATGAATCTTATGATACTATAGACAAGTGTTTTTACCTGTTCTTTTGACACGTCCAACATCATCATAAGCCCTAGAAGCAGTCTTTGTTATTTGAAGAGAGCTATTCCCATCCATTTTTATCCAAGAATCAATTCAGTTTAAGCTCATGAAGTGTTTTGAATATAATATGAATAAAAGGAACTATGAGCAATTTGTATAATCAAAATGTAAATTTAGCATAGTTTGAAAGCAAATGTAATAGCCTCACAAAAAGAGGTAAAATTATCATTTTTATGAAGAAAACCTTAATAATGGAGAATAATTTTTCAACAGAAACAAGAGCTCAAAATTCAAACACAAATAATAACACAACTTATAACACATGTTAAAAAAATAATAACACAACTTTAAAAAGGCATGAAAACACAATATCATACTTTCATTAAAAGAGGTGCAACTTGGAATCTATGTATCATGCTTAATAAAACATTAACATAGGCGTAAATAAATGAAACATTAATAGAGCATGAAGAGGCGAAAGTTTGACAAATCATTTAAGAAACAGAGCATGAAAAGAAACATAGATGCAAATATAAATGAGGAAACTTGATGAAAAGAGAGATGAGTATGAAAGTCACCTGGGAGCAAGATGAAGATGAAAGTGTTTAGCTGAGGAAACGGAGCGGAGAGAAAAACGTTGGACAATGTTTTCTGAACGAAAGAAAGCGTTGTTTTTTTAAAAGCCAAAAACGAAAGAAATCCTTACTATGTTGGAGGGAAAAAGAATAAAATAATTCGGACGCATTGGAACACTTGTCGAATGACATTAGAAAAGTAGCAAATTTGGACCAATGACCTTGTTGTCCGTAAATAAATTTTAAGGAAAGAAGAGCATTTAATCATTTATAGTAGTTAGACCAATTTTTGACTAAATGCTTGATTATAGCATATAGTAGTCATTATAGCATATAGTAGTCATTATAGCATATAGTAGTCTTCTTTGTTTTGTTTGGGGTTTGACTGCTCTTATGTTGCCATTGTTTGGTTTGACTCAATGTTTTAAAAACCAAACCGGAGAAAGAACCGTTAAAACATGTGGGTCATGGTTCAATCGGTTCAACCGGTTCAACCGTGATTGAACCGTATATTAAATTTAAACTAAAAAAATTAATAAATATATTATATTATTAAATATCCTAATAAAATTGATTTATATCATAATTTGTAAAATAAAATTCTCAAATAAATACGATACTAATAAACAAGCTTACAAAATAAGAAGAATGGTATGTAAGACCTAATAACAAATCATAAAATTAGTTAAGGATCAATATGTATATATTTGTCCTAATTGTTTAACTCAAAGCCATAAGTTATTCATCAATATAATTTTTTACATCTCTTTACATACCAACATCGGTTATCCTGTGTCCACATACATTACATTATTTCTTCTCTTTCTATTACATTTACAATTGTCTTGTGTCCTTCAATTTTATTCTTTGTTTTCCATCTATACAATTTTAAATGTTTGCTATAATTATTTTTTTAGATTTAAACAAAGAAATAAAATGAAGTAAAACATAAAAAATTATCTTTGATTTTTTGAACCGTCTGGTTCATCAAAACCGGTCCCGATTTTACTGTTATTTTGCGCTTGAAGCAATTTTATCCTAATTTTATATACCTAACCATTTATTGGTCCAAACCGAACCGGATTAGACAACGGTTCAAGGTTGAACCGGTTCAACCGGCCGGGTCAATTCGGGTTTTAAAACATTGGTTTGACTATGTATTCTCACAACACTTCTTGTGCTATTTATATTTATTGCATTTTTGACTTCTTCCAAAAAAAACATGCTAAGGATGCATGAGGTTATTTATAGAGGAGTAAAAAAAGTTCTAAATTGCAAAGCCCTAACAATTAGGCCCCTATATGACCCCTTTTTTTATGCCCTTTGCAAAAAGAGAATTTTTTTTGGCCCCATATTTCAAAGCCCCGTCATATTTTTGTTTTTTATGGGGTCTAAGTAAGGGCCCTAAAAATATAATTTGTTTGAAACTAAATAGTTTGAAAATTAATTTTATTTTGAAAAATAAAAAATATGTTTTTTACCGAATTAAAAACTCACTTTACTTTTTAGAAATTTCAAAAAAACCGATCATTTCGAAAATATAAAAAGTCGACTTTTTCGGGAAAAAATAGATTTTTTGTCGAAAAAATATAATAAATTTACCTTTTCGAAAATTAAATAGTTTTTTTTTCGAAAAATACAAATTAGATTTTTCCAGTATAGATAAAATAACAATGTTGGCATAGATCCAAAGTGTGAACTTTGGATAGTCGATCGACAATACCTAAAATAACAATGTGTGTGTTGAGATATTATTTATTATTATTTTGTATCTATTACTTTTATTAATAGTATCAATTAGGATATTATTGTATCAAATCTTCCCCTAATTAGTGGGATTGATTAGGGGGCTGAGATGTATATATATATATATATATATATATATATATATATATATATATATATATATATATATCTGTGTGTGTGTGTGTGTGCGCGCGCGCGCGCGTATATGTGTGTGTGTATTGTTTTCCTCATTATCATACACCCTGATAAAATTGCGCCAACATCCCACCCTCCACGCGATGGTACACGTAACGCCCACGCGCGCCACTCGTCGGCGCGTCTGCTCCACGCGCCACTCTCCAACTACCCGTTTCTGTCGGTGTTTTGTGCATCTGAATCGGTTTTGTCCCCTGAATCCAGTGGGACCACTTTAGTTTGTGGGTATCACGTTTAAAGTTCATTTTGGTCGGTTCTCTACTTTTGAAGTATTGGTGCGTTGTTATTTCGTCGATTGTGTGTTATTTCTGCAATCTAGAGTTAATCATTTGTGGGTGTTGAAATCATGACTAAAGTTGTTAAGGAGAATCCTCCTAAAAAGGGCTTTATTTCATTTGCGTTTCAAGGAACACCTGTTATTACCACAACTAAATTAAATGGTAATAAGAATTATTTGAATTGGTATGCTTCGGTTGAGTTGTAGTTTTTAGGACAACGTCTGTCAGATCATCTTACTAAAAATGTTTAAGAGATTGATGAAGAGATCAAAGATGATTGGAAAGCCGCTGATTATCAACTTGTATCATTATTGTGAAATTCTATTGAACCAAATATGATGGCACACTTTCGTGCGTATAGGTCATGTTATGAGGTTTAGCATAAGGCTAAAAACCTTTATGCCAACGATATTCAAATAATGTATGCGTCGCTCCGCAACTTGGCTACTCTTCAAATGAATGATCAAGACTTATCAGAATATCTTACTCGTGCTCAATCTACTATTGATGGCCTCAAACTTATGTTGGTTAGTGATGATATTACGAAGATCTTGGGCAAGCTTGATAATATGTTCATGGTGTTTGTTCTTCATGGCCTCTCTAAAGAATATAGTTCGGTAAAAGACCAGGTGTTGACAAATACTACCATCCCTACAGTAGAAGAACTAATAGATCGTCTCATCCGAGTATCTGTACCAAGTGATGACACTCATTCTACTCCCAAGTCATTTGCTTTTGTTTCCAACTTTAATTATGGAGGACGTGGTAGACGTGGTCGAGGACGTGGCAGAGAAGGTAGAGGTAACTTCCATTGCAGCCATTGTAAAAAAGATGGGCACACTCAGATCGGTGCTTTGACTTACATGGCTGCCCGAACAAAACTGCTAATGTTGTTCAAACCACTACAAACCATGACTCAAAGAGTGAACTCGAAACTACTTTCTCTGCCGACGAGTATAAGGAGTATTTACGATTGAAGGAAGCACAACAAGCCACCTCCTCGGCTACTATTGCTCATACTGGTAATTCTATGGTTTGCCTTTCTCATGCTACTCCTATTGGATGGGTTATGGATTCTAGTGCTTCAGACCATGTGACCGGTAATGCCTCACTTTTCTCTGAATTATCACCACCTAGCTATCCACATTATATTACTGTTACGGATGGATCAAAAGTTGAGGCAACTGGTGTTGGACGAGTATCACCTATCCCCTCACTCTCTTTGAGTTCTATCTTATTGATACCTAATTGTCCTTTCAATTTGATTTCTATAAGAAAATTAACCAGTTCTTTCAATTGTGTCATAACATTTAATTCTGATTCCTTTTTGATACAAGACCGGAGTACGGGACAAACGATTGGATTCAGAATTGAATCTAGTGGTCTTTACTATCTTCAACTGCCCACTTCCGTTATGTGTGCTACTATTGAATATCCAACTATTCTACATCGTCGCTTAGGTCATCCGAGAATATCAAAACTAAAAAATGGTGCCTGGTCTTCCTCATTTAGAGTCCTTACAATGTGAGTCGTGTCAGTTAGGAAAACATGTTAGAGTGTCTTTTCCAGTCGCATTAATAACAGAGCTTTGTCTCTTTTTGACGTTGTTCATTCCGATGTGTGGGGTCCGAGTCGGATTCCTTCTGTCCTAGGTTATAGGTATTATGTTACTTTTATTGATGATTTTTCAAGATGTACTTGGATGTTTTTAATGAAAGATCGTTCAAAGTTGTTCAATATTTCTAAGAATTTTTGTTCTGAAATCTCGATACGGTTTGGCAAAACAATTCTCATTTTACGCAATGACAATGCAAAATAATATTTTTCTGATCGTTTCAACTCTTTCATGCACTCCTAAGGCATTGTTCATCAATCGAGTTGTCCCCATACGCCTCAACAAAATGGTGTTGCTGAAAGAAAATATAGACACATTGTTGACACTGCTCGTACCCTTTTGCTAAATGCCAATGTACCCCCAAAGTTTTGGGGTGATGTTGTTCTTAGTGTCGGGTATTTAATTAATCGGATGCCATCCTCTATGTTAAATGATCAGGTTCCTCATTCCCTAGTGCATCCTGCAGCTCCCTTATATGTTGTTCCACCTTGTGTCTTTGGATGTACTTGCTTTGTTCATGATTTGTCCCCAAGTAATGATAAAATGACTGCTCGTGCTATCAAATGTGTTTTCCTGGGCTACTCCCGCATTCAAAAGGGATATCGATGTTACTCTCCTTCTACACATCGTTTCTACACGTCTGCAGATGTCACATTCTTTGAGGATGTACCATACATTCCCAACTAAGGTGTCCCTGAAACTAATTTAGATCAAGTTTTTCCTATTCCCCATTTTGAGTCACGTGAGTCCAGTCCTTTAGTGTCTAGTCCACCCGTTGTGGCAGGTGAGTCTCCTCCACCGTTGAACCAATATGGCATTACCTATGAAAGAAGGTTGAGGCCACATGATTCCGCTTCTATTCCAAGCGCCTATACCCATGCTCTGGCTCGGTCTCCTGACTTGCCCATTGCCATCCGTAAAGGTAATCGTTCAACCTATAACCCTTACCCTTTTTATAGTTGTGTGTCTTATCATCGATTATCTCCTACCTATTATGCTTTTTTTACTGCACTTGCATATGTTTCTATTCCTAAAAATATTCAGGAAGCTTTATCCATCTAGGGTGGAAACAGGAAATACTTGATGAAATGTCAGCTTTAGAATCTAATCATACTTAGGAGCTTGTTCCTTTCCCACCTGGAAAATTTGTTGTTGGTTGTATGTGGATATTTAATGTTAAGGTAAGTCCTGATGGGCAAATAGATCGATTGAAAGCTCGCTTAGTGGCAAAAGGATACGCTCAAGTCCCCGGTCAAGATTATAGTGATACTTTCTCTATTGTTACGAAGATGGCATTTGTTCGCCTCTTTCTATCCATGGTTGCCATGAAACAATGGCCTTTATGTCAATTGGATATCAAGAACGTATTCTTGCATGGTGACTTGGAAGAGGAGATTTACATGGAGCAACCTCCTGGGTTTGTTGCTCAGGGGGAGTATAATCGGGTATGTAAATTACACAAGTCTTTGTATGGCTTGAAACAATCACCTCAGGCATGGTTTGGAAGATTTAGTAAACTGTTGTAACAATTTAGGATAAACCGGTGTGAATCAGATCATTTTGTTTTCACCAAATGCTCCTCCAATAAATATATTTATCCAATGGTGTATGTGGATGGCATTGTAACTACAGGTAATGATTTTGAGGGTATCAAGTCTTTAAAACAACACTTATTTCAGAATTTTTAGTCTAAGGATTTAGGTCCTCTTCGTTACTTTCTAGGAATTGAGGTAGCTCAATCAAAGTCGGGTATTGTTATCTCTCAAAGGAAGTATGCTCTTGATATTTTGGAAGATACATGTCTTACAGATTGCAAACCGGTTGACACTCCTATGGATCCTAATGTTAAGCTTCTTCCGAATCAGGGGGAGCCATACACTGATCCAGGAAGATATCGGAGACTTGTAGGAAAGTTGAACTATCTTATCTTGACTAGATCTGATATATCTTTTCCAGTCAGTGTAGTAAGCCAGTTCTTGAATTCTCCTTGTGATATCCATTGGAATGCATTTATTCGAATCCTTAGGTATATCAAAGGATCACCTGGAAAAGGGTTTTTTTTTTGTGATTAGGCAGGAGATGCAAGTGATAGATGCTTTACATCGGGTTATTGTGTTTTTATTGGTGGAAATTTGATCTCATGGAAAAGCAAAAAGCAAACAGTCATTGCTCGATCAAGTACAGAAGATGAGTATCGAGCCATGGCACATGCCACATGTAAGCTCTTAAGGTTAAATCATTTACTACAGGAACTTCATTTTTGTGAAGTCGGCACGATGGAACTTGTATGTGACAACCAATCAGCTTTACACCTCTCCTCCAATCCAGTTTTTCATGAAAAGACAAAGCATATAGAACTCGAATGTCACTTTCTTAGAGATAAGATTACCACTGGGACCATCAGAACCTCCTTTGTTAATTCCAAGGATTAACTTGCTAACCTCTTTGCAAAATATCTTCGAAGACCTCGAATTACATACATATGTGACAAGATGGATGCTTATCATGTATACGCACCACCTTAATGGGGAGTGTTGAGATATTATTTATTATTATTCAGTATCTATTACTTTTATTAATAGTATCAATTAGAATATTATTTAAGATATTATTGTATCAAATCTTCCCCTAACTAGTGGGATTGATTAGGGGCTGAGACATATATATATATATATATATATATATATGTGTGTGTGTGTGTGTGTGTGTGTGTATTTTTCTATTCATTATTACACAAAAAATCCAGTTTCAACAGTGTGTTTGGAATGAAGGGAATTTGGAATGAAGGGAGTCCTATGATGAAATAAAGAGAGATATCTTCCTATGCCTTATCCGAAATAGGCCATGGGTGCAGTAAACCAAAAGGAACGATTCTTCGGTTTAGTCTGCTGACAAATGAACCAGACTTCCACAAATTGCACAACATCTTGACACATACCCTGCCAAAACACGTTCTTTTTGAGTCGTCCAAACACGCGATGGATCCCACTATGTCCTCCAATGATTGGTGAGTGGAATTCCTTCAAGAGAGTACGTTTAAGGGGTGAGGTGGAAGGCACAAACAACTCCCCCTTAACGAACAACATTCCATACGAATAACCCAACAACTTAGCCAAGTAGAATTGTTGTTTCGGTGTTTGTATGACATGTATCATTAGCTCATGTAGTTGTGTAAACCCAAAACTAGTGCTTCAGACATGGCAATTTTCAATAAATGAAACGTTGTTGTCTGAGCTGCATCAATCCAATCAAAAGCATTGCGTTTTGGCAGAGCTGTAACAAGATGAGTAGCCATTGTCGAATAATTTTGAACAAAATTTCTGTAGAATCCGTTAAGACCTAAGAATCCGCCTAATTGCTTCACATTTTTAGGTGGTGGCCTATTAATCATGACACTATTTTTTGTTCGGTTCGGACCAACTCCCATGGAATGACCAAGTTATTCAATGGAATTTTGAGCAAATAAACACTTAGATTACTTTAAGAAGAATTCATTACCAAGCAAGTACTAAAAAAACAATCTCTAAGTGTTGCAAGTGAGTCTCTATTTTGAGGTTATAAACCAAAATGTCATCGAAAAACACAATCACAAAACGCCTCATATATGGTTCAAATGTAAACTTCATGGTGGATTGAAAAGTGGAAAGGGTGTTACATAGACCAAACGATATTACTAGGAATTCACAGTGACCTTGGTGGGTACGAAATGTCATCTTGTGAATCTCACCTTTTGCCATCCGAATATAAGGATAACAGGAGCGCAACTCCAACTTGGAAAACCAATGAGTGTCATAGAGCTCATCAATAACCGAAATAAGGAGCTTGTATTTGCTAGTAATGGAGTTCAGGGCCTGATAGGCCATGCAAAATCGTTATGCGCCTTCCTTCTTACGAACAAAGAGCACCAAAGAAGAAAATGCACTTCAATTGGGTTGGATTATGCCATTGAAAAACATCTCCTTGATTTGGGTTTGGATTCTTTTTTTTCCTTCTGGAAGTGAGGATACCGATAGGGCCTGACATTGACAGGGTTAGCATGGTGTTAAGGTTGATTTTATGGTCTACTGGCCTTTATGGTTGGAAGGTGAGTTGGGTTTTTGAAAAGGGGGTAAGAATTTGGTGAGTTGGGTGTTTACATGGAGGTCGGAGTGGGTAGGTAGTGGTGGTGTAGGTTCAGGTGTGATCAATTGGAGCTGGACACATCGATAAATGGTATTGCTACATTGCACCCTTATATGTTTCTCCAATGTCCTTGACGAAATTATATATGCAATGATTATGATTTTATATTAAGTATAAAAATTTAAAAATAATTTGAAGGTGGAGAAACAATTATAATAAATTGATGAAAACAATTGAAAAAAAATCATATAGAAAAAAAACAATATCATGGAAAAAGGAATAATTTTATAATATTAGAATTAAACTGAAGATATTTTAATAAATATAATGATAATATTTTAAATATCAAAACTCAAATTCTCTTGCCCTTTCAAATTCCCCCAATTTAGAGGAATGCAAAAAAAAAATATTTTGGAGGGATTTTGTTCCACTCCCTTTTCCTCCTAAAATTTGAATCAAACATAATTAATTATTAATTTCTCATTCCCAATAAATTATATATAAAAAAAAAGGTTTCTATAATAGATTTTTTTTTATTAATACATCCTATATGATTGAAAACATCCTAGAATGTATTTGAATAAAGTATTTTAATGAGGGAAAATATATTTTTTGTGAAAATTTAAAATGATTTGATTAAAATCTATTGTTTGAATGAAAAATATGGAGAATAGTTAAAATGATGTAAATTTGTGAAGTATTTTATTCAAGTTAATTTTAAAGAATTTCAAATGACACTAAAAAGTAAAGAATTTGAATTGTTCATTCACTCTATATAATGAGAATGTTAAATTGTATATTATTAATTTTTCAAATTTTGCAAGATGGTCTTCATATTTTTATGAAAATTTCAAATTCACCCTCAAAATTTTCAAAAAAAATTGCAAATAAGTTCCTAATAATTTTCAATTTTTCAAAAATTGCAAATGGGTCCTTATTTTTCATATTTTAAATTTGGTCCAAAAATTTTAAAATTTATGAAAAGGACACCAAAAATTTAACAATGAATCATTTTAATACTTCATCCAAACAAAAGAATTTAAAAATGATTAGATTTCAAGTGAATCATTTGAATTGCTTAGAATTTTGAATTCCTTAAATATTCTCAGTTACATCATCCTAACTTACTCTAAGGAAATCCAAATTTTACCCTCAGATTCCGGAGATACATCTCTAGATGCATTTTTTTCTTCAGCCAAAATGTTAAAACTACGTCATACCCAATACATTTTTCAAAACTTATCTTGGAGATACATCTCCGGGATAATTCAATATATACCCCATTCATCATTCTCTAAAATGGCCCTTTTTCATTAATGGTTCCAGAGATGCATCTCCGTATTCACACCAAATAGAATCCAAAGATTCATCTTCGTAATCATACCAGAAAGTAAATTTTAAATTTATTTTAGTGATGCTCAAATGAAATTGACGATATAGTGAAAGTATACTATTATGGATTAGATAATACAACCGATATGCAAAAAATGACATGTATAAAGTAATAAATCCGGAGTACACAACGAAGTCAAAATAAGTCCAAATAAAATACAATCAAGAATAAATATAGAATACAAATACTATAAACTACTGCATATGACAGACTCGACCTCAGGACCCCTGTTTTTACGTTGCATCCTATACTGGAGTGCCTCTCGTGTCTCTGCCATCATGACATCTACAATGTCCCTCGCCTCAAAGCCATCCAAAAAGAGTCCTCTGTCAATACCTATCTAACCAATCTTCACGATACGGCGACATCTTGGCAACACATCAACAACATGATATGCCCTAACCTACTCCTCCACTAGTATCTCCTGATGAACTAGCATCGGTGGATCTCCTAGAGCATCTTGTACCATATAAGGATGTGACACCCTGAAGAACCACCATATGTAATCGTCTAAGTAGCTCTAGTCACTCTCAACTATGATATTACGTGCCTCCCCCGGTACCAACTGATTAAGATAATCATCAAACATACCATACATGTCTTTGCGTGACATAGTGGGAAGAGCAGACAAATAAGAGTCTTTGCGAATGTACTTCGTGTTGCCAAACTGACACATGACACGCTCATCTAGATGAGGAAATATTATACGTGAATTGCAAGCCAACCATCCCGAGTATAAGACTATGTCGTCAAAGGAACGCGTCTCACGACGACCGACATAAGAATGGAAGTGTTTATCCTCTGCTACCAAACAGTCAAGATACAGTTTGAATGACTTTGTCGCCTGGTTCCCTATGAGTGGGGGGAATGCATAAGCATGTGGCATATCCTCAGTATAAATCGGTATACAAGACCAATCGAAAATGCGTGGGAAGTGTTGGAGGATCCAAACCTGAAAAGTGTTGGAACACATGAATCATTAGTTAGAAACTGCGTAGCAATAATGTAATGAAAATGACTCACAAATACTAAAAGGCCAAGAAATATTACCTTCGATAGTGTGATGCTTCCTGTCATCTATTTTGTCTTCTACATACAGCCTTCGGATAACTTAGAATACAAATGGACCAAACAAGCGGCCCCTAGCTGTACTCATGGATCCGCTCAAAGTCATCGAAGTGTCATAGGTAGGTGACATCCACATAAGTGACACTCTTCTCCATAAAAACGAGAGTGCAAAACAAATACAACAAGTATGATCTCATAGCATACGCTCTATAATGCGCTACCTATTTATCATCACCAGTAGCCTACTCTGCTCTAAGTAGCTCAACTATAACACCTTCTCCAGGAAGTGAAACCTAGGATGAGACCCTCAAGTGACTTCAAACTCCTTCATGGCAACCTCTGGGTCAACTCTAAGATAGTATGTCATCTATATTAATCTTACCATGGTTTAAAAGTTTCCCCCTAATAGGAAGATGTAGCAAACATGAAATATTTTCCAATGTGATTAACATTTCACCATGTGGTAGATGAAATGATGACGTCTCCGTGTGCCATCTTGTCGCACGCTCGCGAAAAATGAACAGAGTCGCCACCAATATATTTATCCCATAAGGGAAAGGAATATCAGAAAACCTAACAAGGGGAAGGAACAGGGTCTTGCGACCAGAGAATCTAGGAACGGGAGTCGGTTACGCAAGGGGAAGGTACTAGCACCCCTCGCGCCCATCGTACTCGATGGTATCCACCTATGTTTGTTTCTATCTAAAGGGTGTGTACTATGTCTATGTCTAAATGCGACTGAATGCAAAATGTAGGGAAAAGAAAGAATTGTACTCGCACGGGCCCTACCCCGCTGCCTACGTATCCTTTTCAGGAATCAGAGTTACCGTAGCTCGGCTAACGATTTTCTGTTTGTTTTTGTGTTTTTTAGTTGGGCGGCGTTAACGCTCGCGCTCTTGCATAAGGGATCGCCTAGGATGCAATGTAGCGGAGATAACGGTGCCCTTAGGCAAAAGAAATGATTGGTTTGTGTCTTTTAGGGTAGATGAGTGATGAACAGTTCCCAATACCGGGCCACTCACCACTTTCTCTACTTTGCTTTAGTCTGAACCATTGTTAGATGTTTTAAAGTGTTTTTGGTTGTGTATTTTTTAAGGGAATTTACTTCACGATTCGAATCACATAAAATGTATAATGATCGAGAAGCAGATTAGGGAATGAATCCCACTCACTTCCATCCCATTATGTAATGTTTGAGAAACAGATTAGAGAATGAATCTCACTCATTTCTCTCCCATTAATTAATGTTTGAGAAACAGATTAGGGAATGAATCCCACTCGTTTCTCTCCCATTAAGTAGCGACCGAGAAACAAATTAGGGAATGAATCCCACTCGTTTCTATGCCACTAAGTGATTGAGAAATAGATTAGGGAATGAATCCCACTCATTTCTCTATCACTTTCTTATTGTGATTCGCATCTTCCTTTTATTAAGTATTTTAAAGAGTTGAAAAAGAAAAAGAATGCAAAAGGGAACTAGATCTACCATTCTAATCTATGTTATTCTAATCTACAAATGGCCCTAAGGTCGAGGATAACTATCCTATCTCAATTCCTCTTAACAAAGGAGGAAGAGTCTAAGGGAACATGGCAAGCAATAGTAAGGAATAAGCAACATCAAAGCAAGAAATGAGAAGCTAAGCATGGAAATGAGAGAGAGAAGCTCCAAGTCAGTAGCAAAGCAAGGGATTGAATGTCCCAAATCAAATACAAAAGCGTCACGGTATCCTACAAAAACATCCACAAGAAGTCGTCAAAGCATCGCATGCCTCGTTACTTACCGATTAGCGGACAAACATCAATTAATCAAAACAAAGACAAGTGAACATATGAAATAGGCTTAAAGTCAGTAGCAAACTCTATCATTTAGTTCTAATATCCTACGTTAATCTATATTAGTCAATTAGCATGAAGCAATACAAAATCCTAACCAAAACTAGACAACACTAGGTTAATACTAGCTAAACGGCTTCAAATTGTGAATGAAGTTAAGAACATGCAATCAAATGGTACAAGTCAGTAGCAAATAGCCTTTACTAGATGCCTAAACAATCACAAAATCATGCCAAGAAGGTTTCACACAAAATTACGGGTCATTTGTACAAGTTACGGTGCGATCGTCAATTAAAAACAAGTTATTTACATATGATAAAGGAAAATCAAGTAAAATAGGAAAACATGATTTAAAATTTCAATTCCAGGTTTTAGGACCTCTAAACATCCCTAATTATATGTACAAAAAGGAACCAACATTATTGCATGAATGCATTTCAAATTGAGAGCACAAACGTCACAATTGTCTAATGGAAACGCATGTTAATCGAGTTAAACAAAGCTAACCAAATACCAATCAAAACAAAGAATTAGGAATTCATTTTTTATACACATTATCGTGGATTAGCCTACTGAAACTATACAAAAAACGGTGGTTAAATTCTGATCCTAAGGTGTTAAACAAAATTAATTTGCAAAATCTATCAAAACCAAAAGAAACATGAACATACCAACGTAAATGATTTATTGAAGATGGCAAAACAATTTCTAAAAATATACAAAAAATATCACAATTATGTACACACATAAAACTATCTAAAACATATTTTTAGTTATTTTTTATTGCATGAAAAAAAGATTTAGTGATCAAAAATTAGAGAAACAAAACAATTGAAAACGAAAATCAAATCTGCCAGCCAGGGGTGTGTATTAGTAAAAAGGCTTAAACTAAACTCTGCCTTAATGGATGCTTGGGCCCAACAAATGGGGTGAGACTAGCATTTCGGCCCAGGGATGGTTTTTTGTACAGTTTTTCTTCAGCCTAAAAAAATGGTGGTGATTGAGCTTAGGAGAGGGTGTGCTCAGCATTTTCGTGTGAGGCCCAAGGTCTGATTTTATAGATTTTCTTCAGTAAAAAAAGGCCCATGGTGATTCATTGATTTATGTTAATCCAGTTATCCCTAATTAACAATCAATTACCAGAATTTTGTTTTGTTTCCAATGTTAATCATTCACATAATACTCAGGTTATACTTAATTAAAAACATTATGCAAATTAATGTATTAACTCAATCAGGAAAATCAAAAGGGGATTAGGGTTACCTATTGTGACTCTCGGACTTGTTCCTCCCCTTTCTCACGAGTGTGCGACGGTGAAAATAGAGACGGCGCGGTGGCTCAAATTCACTCCCAATCGGAGCTTCTCCGTCTCAAGCTTCCATCTCCGATTTCATCTCTTTCACTTCGCGCTCTGCTATCACTGCTTCAGCCTAGAAATTCCTATATCTGAGCTCAATCGGAAACCTAACACGCAACCGCGATCTTGAAGATGAACAACGATAACCGGAGAGGATGTTCTTCAGGTAATGGATCCTGGTGTTATCGCTTTCTGCCAATTCTTCCCCTTCTTATTTCTTCTTTTTCTTCTAATTCGAACCTTTCCTCTTCTTGATTTGTATCGTTTCTTTTTTGTTTCTGAACTGGTGTGCTATCAACAATGAAGCATTGTTGTTGTCGCTACGCGATGCAGAGAGATGGAGATGATGATGATGTTGTTGCCTTGCGTTGAATCAAACGTTGATGGAAGAATTGAGTTGCTTAAGGATCGTGAGTCGCTCCTCTGCAGAATGGAAGATGAAGATGACGAGGTTTTTGGAGATGCGATGCAGATGTGTGAAGGATTGAATATGTGAAGATGCAGTTTCTGAGGTTTTTCTCTGTGATTGAAGATCGGTGAATTGGTGATTGAAGGGAAGATTGAAGAATTACGGAGGAGTGAAGAATGGATGAGTTGAAGAATGAAGTATGTTGAAGGAGGGAGAGTGAGAACCGAAGATGATGAAAATGGTGAACAAGATTGAAGAGAGTCTTGGAGAAAAGTTTGTTACGTTTTGGTTAGAGGTGAGTTTTCAATTTCTGAACCGATTCCCTCCTTCTTTTTCTGATCTTTTTTTGTTATCCGTTTGTAACTGATTTTTTGTTATCGGTGAGCTTTTCTGTTATTTTCTTCTTCTGATTCTGTTAGGCTGAGATATTGAGGTAAACCGGTTCATCTGGTTTTATTGTGATGCCGAACCAATTCGGTTTGTTTTTTTGAAGCTGCTGTTTAGTTATGGTTCACTGGTTTGTATTGATGCAGATTGTGGATCTGTTGTTCTGAATATGCAGGGTCCTTGTGTCAGCATTTTTGGTTAAGGCATTGGCAATTTCTCTTGCTTGAGGTCATTTTTACATGATGGTGACATCCATGGTGGCATAAAGTTTACAGCAGATTCCAAGCCATGACTTGATGGAGGTCATTGTTATAATGGTTGGAGCAGGAGATGAGGTCATGAAGAACAAAATGGATGAAGATGATTTCCGAGAATTGATCAAAGGATAGCAATAGGATTAGTAACCGAACTTTGTATTTTTCAATAACAATTGTATGTCATGTGAGTATTGTAATGATGTAATTGCATCTTGGGTTTAAAATGTATGGACGTTTGACCTTTGGATATGTACAATGTAATGAATGATGATATTGAAATGCTTTGAATTAGTGATGTAATGGACTTGAACTTTCGCATAATGGAATCGACTTTGAACCATGAATGGGCTTGATTTGAATTTTGTATTTTGAAAAGATGAATGATGCTAATCTTGAAATGGATCTTGCACATGAACTTGAAAGTAATAAAATCCGACCCACTCATATCTTAAGAAGACTTCGTGAACCTCCATTTTCGAGACAAACCTTGATTCCCTAACTTTAATTCCCAAAATCCGAGTTATCTTGCAATTGAAGTTACCAGTATTTGGTGAAAACCAAAAATTGTATTGGTCAGAATAAACAAATGAGTCACTCTCGTGCGTCATTGTATTGGTATTTCACACCACCACAACAATAATACCTCGACGGAATCCTAGTAGAAGATGAGAATTGTAGCATAGAACGCCATATTCGCGAAGATATTCTTGACATGAAGCTTTGAGGCGCTTATTGATGAAGGGAACTCGAAACATCGAGAATCAACAAAACTCAACTTACCGAATTCTCAATTGAAATCATGGTAAATGCATACATTGTAATTTGATAAAGAATGAATCAATGAGTCGAACTTAAGCTTTCAACCACGCTCTTAGTTGATGAGAAATGCACTCAATGGATGTCTTATCCAAGTCCAAACCATTGAACTCTTGAGGAGGATTAGTCAGGAGGCAAATCCCTAATTCATAAGATCCCTAGTTGGAATGTTGTCAAGCTCAAACACGAGGGATTAGAAACATTAATTTCAATGATACTTGATCCAAATGCCCAGTTATTGATTAATGGATGCATGAGTTATGTACATGACCTAATGGGAGTATGCAGATGAATGCAGTGTTTGAACCAGTTAGAAATAAAGGGGTAGGACAAATTTGGGGTATGACAGCTGCCCCTATTTAATCGTCTTAAACCTGAAGGTGAGATTGGCGTTAGCCTTTCGAACATTCAAGGTAGAAGAAGATTAAATATCAAGACCTGAATTTTGTCCTGAAGAAAAGATGGTGTAAGTGTTATCCTTATTTTTATTTTGATATCTGCTGGGGAAAGAGAATTCTCTTTTTGTTTTTCTGGTGGAAGAAATTACAGTGGGTAATGGGTTTGAATGGAGATAGCTTATAACGTGGTAGCGGTGCCGACACGGTTCCCAAAAGAAATGTTTCATGAAACAATGACTGAAAAGAAATAGATCTCGTGCGATCCACGACTCAACATCGACTCGACAACAAAAGAGGAAAGAAAATATCTCGTGCGACCTTCAGGACCAAAACAGAAAAGGATCTCGTGCGACCTAAGACTCGACATCGGGAGAAGACCTCGTACGATCTTCAAAACTGAAAGGAAAAGATCTCGTGCGATCTACGACTCAACATCGGGAGAAAACCTCGTACGATCTTCAAAACTGAAAGGAAAAGATCTCGTGCGACCTATGACTCAACATCGGGAGAAGATCTCGTACGAACTTCAAAACTGGAAGGAAAAGATCTCGTGCGACCTATGACTCAACATCGGGAGAAGACCTCGTACGACCTTCAAAACTGAAAGGAAAAGATCTCGTGCGACCTATGACTCAACATCGGGAGAAGATCTCGTACGAACTTCAAAACTGGAAGGAAAAGATCTCGTGCGACCTATGACTCAACATCGGGAGAAGATCTCGTACGAACTTCAAAACTGAAAGGAAAAGATCTCGTGCGACCTATGACTCAACATCGGGAGAAGATCTCGTGCGACCTAAGACTCAACATCGGGAGAAGATCTCGTACGAACTTCAAAACTGAAAGGAAAAGATCTCGTGCGACCTATGACTCAACATCGGGAGAAGATCTCGTACGAACTTCAAAACTGAAAGGAAAAGATCTCGTGCGACCTATGACTCAACATCGACTCGACATCGAGGGACAAAAGGAGACATTGTGTCAGACACTCATCAGAGATTGAAGATACCTCGCATCGGCACCGCGGTTGGAAGAGATTTGAAATGTAATAGCAGATATCAATCAGAATTTGTAAAGACAACCCTTTGTGTGGGGATGTATTATTGTCTTGACTGGGTGCGGATTTGTATTATCTGGCTTATGCTTTGTATGCATGTTTTGAGTTTAATGGCGTAATGATCCACTGTAATGGATATGCTACGCTTTTGAGGATGCAATGCTATATGCAGTGAATACTATATGCAGAGTGCCAAATAAAGGCATTAGTGAGGTAAACACCAGGGAGAATCCCCTTAGTGTTAAGGACCATGTGGAGGTGCCAATAGATATTGGACTTTGATTTGTAAGATGCCCTTTTCTTTGACTTGAAGAATGATTTCTGACTTCTCACCATGTGCCAATGCTTGGAGGATTTTTAGCTTGAGGAGATTCCCTCGATTCACCGTGTTGGGGATCATCCGAATAAGGGCACCAGGTTGGAGAAATGGAACAACTCTCAGGAGAAATAAACTCCTGTGCTTGGGGAGAGACCAAACTTCTAGGAGAAATAAACTCCTATGGTCATGGAGCGACAAAACTCAGAATTGTGCCCCAAGCTTCGTGACTTATGGAGGAATTTGCCCCAAAGGATCCTTGGAGAGATTTGTCGAATCTCGACGTAACTGCCCCAGATCGGTTGAACTCATGATAGATTCCTCGACTTGATTGCCCCAGATTGATCAAGGCTCGAAGAGATTTATCGACATGATTGCCCCAGATATGCTGAACTTGAGAGGTCAAACTTCGATTCAATTGCCCCTGATTAGGTACATCTTACTAGAATCCTCAATCTTTCCTTGTTTTGATGCCAAACAAACATGGGAACAACTTTACCACACTCAACGAAGTCTTCAAACTCTTCCCCTCAAGGTAATCAAAGAAAGCATTAAGTGTTCATGCCCAACGGAGTTCTTTTAGAGGAACTGCCCCTTGATGGTCAGCATTTGATATGATTAGCTTTTCCTCTTCGGAGTTCTCAAGTCTCTTGTACTTTGACACGATCGAGTTACTTACGGATTCTCATCACGGTAACTTCCTTGATGTTAAGCGCATATTTTGTATGCAAAAGAATGTTAATTCTAAGAATGATGATTCTAATGCAAAGCGTATGTTAGTCTTGAAGTTGTAAAACTTTTTTTGTGAAATGAGGTTGCGACCTCTTGTGACGAATCACTAGTTGACACAACCTCGATTTTTGCATATGGAAGATAAAGCAAACGTACGATACCAACATGGATATGAGTCTCGCTTCATTAGGAGTCAGTTAAACGCTATCTAATCGGAGTGCGCTTTCGAAATAAACCCTACTTCAATTAGGACTTTTAAGGGTTGTAACTTGGCCGGGTTCACGGTTTTCAGAAAACAAAGGTTTTTAGGCTCAAAATTATTTGGTACCCACCCCCTTCGTGATGTTCTCCATTCCTAGGTTCCATTAACTCGACATGAGTGTTCATTCCTCACAAGGAATTTGGGATGGTTGAGGAATCAATGAGGTTGTTTTTGGACATGGCAGTCACGCACTTTTATTCTTTGGTGTCTGGTCACACAACTTTGTTCTTTTGAGAAGGATTTTTATTTCGTAATCCTCATTTTTAGCTTCTGCTTTCCCTAACTTTTGCCTGGACTAATTCTTTTGAATTTTATTTTGGAGTCCAGCGGGATGCCCTAACTTTTGCCTAAGTCATTGTTTTCATGTTGTTGACTTAGCGGGCTCTCTTTTTTCTCTTGTTGTTTTTTTTTGAACAAGTCGTGTGATATCGTGTTGCTCTCGATTTGTTTGAAATATTGTGACTGCCTCATTCTCTGATTGATGAGGGATAACCATTGAGGCATCGTCCTCTTTTGACCTCTTGATGGAATAAGGATAATCATTGCGGTTTTGAAATTCCTCAACCTTTTGAAGGATAACCATTGTTGTACCCTTATGTGCACCTTTTGGTGAGTTTTGAACACTCGATCAAGTTAAATGAACACTACCCTGCCCCAAGGTTAAAATAAGGGTTTTTTATGATTAGAAAAGAAACTCCTACTTCAAGGCTCAAAGGGGTTGACGAGGGTCTATCTCCCTTATATCTCCAGTGTTTGGGAATTTGAAACAATGCCTGTACATCCTCAGTAGGGTTTTTTATTCAAAAACACATGATTAGAGATTTTTGCGTTTTTATTTTTCATCATTCTCCCTCAGCTTTTTTTTTGCCTCAGCAAGCAATTAGTAAAGTTGGTATCGTAATGCCAAAAACATTTTATGAGTGATAACGAATGGATTACTTCAAGACAAACATAAACAATGTATTATGATTTTCATTCAGAAATTAACAAGTTTTTACATGCTATTGATGCTTAAACACACAAATGAAAAATTACAATGAGAATGCAGTAAGAAACTAAATGAGTGTCGTTGTTGAGGAGACTTGACTCCGTCTGGACTTGTTGAGCTTGAATACTTTCTGCAGTTCCTTCCAAACACTTCAGATTACTTCAAAAGAGAACTCCAACAAAGTCACCCATGAGTTGTAAACTTTTGCCTTACTTTAGGGATTCGAGCAATGCGAGTGATGCAATGCTCAAGATAAGAGTATGTCTTGCTTATCCCTCGCGCGGGAGCCCCAAGTATAGATGCTGAAGAAGTATTCGCCTTCATAAAATGGAAAGAATCTGGTATGGTCATCAAACTCAGGAGAGTTACTAACTGAAATTCCAACAAACAGGGAAGTGAATGGGCACAAGGCAATAGAATCACATCAATTTGTTTCTCATATTCTTCTTGTCTCTGTTAGCTAGCATGGCCACTGAGAAGGACATCCCGAGAAAAGACAACTGATATATGAAGTAGAACCTTGAGAATGAGAAGCATTGTGAAGAACACTCTTGATTATCACACGGAAGAAGATTCTGACGAAGTCACCCAAGAATTCGTAATGCTTTTAGGGATTCGAGCAATGCGAATAATGCAATGCTCAAGATAAGAGTGCGTCTTGCTTATCCCTCGTGCGGGAGCCCCAAGCATATTCATTGAAGAAGTATTTGCTATCAAACATGGAGGAACCTTGCGTGGCCATCAAACTTAGAGAAGTTATCTGTTGTAAGGAAAGACCAAAACACCAACTGAAACACCAACCTCCACGGATACAACTGAGCACAAGAACCTTGAGAATGAGAGGTGCTTCTACAGGAAATTCTTGATTACCTCTTGGAAAGAAGATTCTGACAAAGTTGTTCGAGAATTTGTGGTGCTTTCATTATTACCATACCAACGAGTTCAGACAAGGAAGTAGCCTTCTACAAAACAGGAAATACTGAAAATGAGAATACATAAGTGAAATGATGATTGCCATAGTTGAGGAGCCTTGACCCCATTTGGGCTTATTCTTTTTTTTTTGTGATACTTTCTGGAATACGGGCATTCACTTATGCATGAACTCTTCGTTTTATGCGCAGGCCATTTTGAGTGAATGATATTACTTTGGAGTCAATGAGATCTTGGACTTTGTGTTTCATCGCCCTACAATTCTCAACATCATGGCCAGGTGCCCCGGAATGGAACTCGCATCGAGCGTTGGCATCAAAGTTGGGGGGAAGCTTTTCAGGCGTAGCCGACTCTCGTAGCTCAATCAACTGAAGTTCTAGCAGGCGAGGAAGTAACTGAGCATAAGGCATCGGGACCGGATTGATAAGCCTCTGAGGTATCTTGGGCTTTTTCCCACACATTTGGTCTCCTTGATTCATTCTAGGGGCATGAACATTTTGACGTGGAGGCAATGGCACTTGAAATTCAGGGAGAGCTCCCTGAGGCATCCCATGAGTGAAAAGAGATCCTATTGGGGAGAAGGAATCGACAACTTCTGTTGCAGCAACAGGAACAACATCACCTTCCTTCCTTAATACCGTCCTCAGAACTTCCATGACCAAGCTCAATTGAGTCTTCAACTGATTGTTTTCCTCTTTTAGTGCATCCTGATTACGGACCAAGTCTCGCATCTCCAACATAAGATGACCCATTTGTTCCTTCATCTCATCCATTTCCTCACGGAGTTGTTCCATAGTTGATCTTGGAGTTGTGGCGGTGAGAGGTCAAATCTGTTGTTGATCTTGGAATCTGAATAGAAATGGTCCCATAAGTCTTTGAAAGAACCATGAAATGCATGATAGTATGAATGCATGTTTCATTTATGAGAGATCCTAAAGTCTTTTCACACACTTTCATTCTTCTTTTTTGGAATTAAAGCTTCTTTTTTTTGTATAAAATCTCTTTTCTTTTCTTTTTTGCTTTTCTATTTCCTTTTCTTTTACATATCTTTTCTTTTCTTTTCTCTTTTTTTTTTTGGAAATAGACTTTAGGACCTTTCATAAATGGAGTGGACAAAGCAATGATGTTATGCAATGCAAAAGCATGGGATCAACGGTCCATATAATCTTAGTAACCACTGTACAATCCTCTGAATAACTGACACAGGTCAAATGTCACAGGATCAAAGGTCCGACACCTTTTGAATACCAGGAAAACCAATAGTCACCAACAGAACAGAATAGTCACCAACGGTACCTGTCATGTATATCCCGCCCCACTCACAGGTGAATCTAGGTCAAGGTAGGTCAATGGCTTCCAGCGTTATCAGTTCTCCTGAAACACCATCATTGTCGCAAATACATGCCAATAACGGTATCTCATTTGAACCTCGACTGGTCGTGGGTCTCATGATCGCAATCAACAGAACCTGACATTCTGTTGGCGTCATGACTATCCACTCTATCCTAGGTATCCTATGTGTCACTCTGGCCTGGGTATTGGGCCTTTTACCTCATAGAACATCCCACCCAACCTGCAAACAGTGAAAATATATGGTCCCGAAGGGGATCCCAATCCAGTCCAGATGCATGCGGAAAATAAACATGATATGCAAGCGGGAAAGTAAACAGGACATATGAAACATAAAACAAATACATAAAATAAATAAATGCACGTATAGACAAAACATAGCACACCCAGTAAATAAACAAACAAACGGATAGGCTAGGATCGACTCACTAAGGATGGACCAGCAACAGGTCTAGCAACGTCCCCAGCAGAGTCGCCAGCTGTCGCACGCTCGCGAAAAATGAACAGAGTCGCCACCAATATATTTATCCCATAAGGGAAAGGAATATCAGAAAACCTAACAAAGGGTAAGAACAAGGTCTTGCGACCAGAGAATCTAGGTACGGGAGTCGGTTACGCGAGGGGAAGGTATTAGCACCCCTCGCGCCCATCGTACTCGATGGTATCCACCTATGTCTGTTTCTATCTAATGGGTGTATACTATGTCTATGTCTAAATGCGAAATGAATGCAGAATGTAGGGAAAATAAAGAATTGTACTCGCACGGGCCCTACCCCGCTGCCTACGTATCCTTTTCAGGAATCAGAGTTACCGTAGCTCGGCTAAAGATTTTCTGTTTGTTTTTGTGTTTTTTAATTGGGCGGCGTTAACGCTCGCGCTCTTGCATAAGGGATCGCCTAGGATGCAATGGAGCGGAGATAACGGTGCCCTTAGGCAAAAGAAAAGGAAATGATTGGTTTGTGTCTTTTAGGATAGATGAGTGGTGAACAGTTCCCAATACCGGGCCACTCACCACTTTCTCTACTTTGCTTTAGTCTGAACCATTGTTAGGTGTTTTAAGTGTTTTTTGGTTGTGTATTTTTTAAGGGGAATTTGTGTTAGAACAAGATTTGTTCTGATCAATTATCTTAGTTTTGATGATAACAATAATATGAATTTTGCTTAAGATAATATGGTACTCTAATCCAATGCAATTTCCCTTTCAGGAAATATATAAAGAGTACGCATAATTCAGCGCTCAGAAGCTTTGTCTCAAGGGTTCAGCATGCAACATCAGAACATGGTCTGGCAAGACATCAGAAGATGGTCGAAGCAGAATCAGAACATGGGTCTATGGAAGCATCAGAAGAACATGAGATCAGAAGCACTGAAAGCTCAGAAGATGGTATCACGCTCAGAAGCACTTCAAGGTCAGAAGATCAGAAGATGCTATGCACCAAGCTGTTTGACTCTGATGATATTCAAACGTTGTATTCACAAACATCAGATCAGAAGAAAGTACAAGTGGCAAGCTACGCTGACTGACAAAAGGAACGTTAAAAGCTATTAAAGGCTACGTCAGTAGACACAGCGTGAACAAGGCTCGAGGTGGTTGACAAAAGCGTATAACATTAAATGCGATGCTGTACGGAACACGCAGAGCATTAAATGCACTCAACGGTCATCTTCTCAACGCCTATAAATATGAAGTTCTGATGAGAAGCAAGGTTAACGATTCTGCACCAAAACAACTTATATCAAACTTGCTGAAACGCTGTTCAAATCTAAACTCAGAATCTTCATCTTCATCAAAGCTCACTACATTGCTTTTGTAATATATTAGTGAGATTAAGCTTAAACGATTAAGAGAAATATCACAGTTGTGATTATCGCTTTTAAGAAGCATTTGTAAACTCTTGAATTGATTACATTAAGTTGTAAGGAACTAGAGTGGTCGTGTTGATCAGAATACTCTAGGAAGTCTTAGGAGTGAACTAAGCAGATTGTAACTAGAGTGATCGTGTTGATCAGTAGACTCTAGAAAAGTCTTAGAGGGTATCTAAGCAGTTGTTCCTGGAGTGATCAGTGTGTGATCAGAAGACTCTGGAAGACTTAGTTGCGGACTAAGTGGAAAACCATTGTAATCCGTGCGATTAGTGGATTAAATCCTCAGTTGAGGTAAATCATCTCTGCGGGGGTGGACTGGAGTAGTTTAGTTAACAACGAACCAGGATAAAAATAACTGTGCAATTTATTTTTATCTGTCTAGTTTTTAAAGCTACACTTATTCAAACCCCCCCTTTCTAAGTGTTTTTCTATCCTTCAATTGGCATCAGAGCGCCGGTTCTAAGGTGCAAGCACTTAACCGTGTTTAGAAAAGATTCAGGAAGAGAAAAACGCTTCTGTAAAAGATGGTTGATGAAAGTGAAAAGACTACACCTACACCTGCATCTACATCTGGCTCTGCTGAGCAATACAACGGTAACAATGGTTATACTAGACCGCCGGTATTTGATGGTGAAAACTTTGAATACTGGAAAGATAAACTGGAAAGTTACTTTCTGGGTCTAGATGGTGATCTATGGGATCCTCTGATGGATGGTTACAAACATCCTGTAAATGCCAGAGGCGTAAAGCTGACAAGGCAAGAAATGGATGATGATCAGAAAAAGCTTTTCAGGAATCATCATAAATGCAGAACTGTTTTGCTGAATGCTATCTCTCATGCTGAGTATGAGAAGATATCTAACAGGGAAACGGCCTATGACATATATGAGTCCTTGAAAATGACTCATGAAGGAAACGCTCAAGTCAAGGAGACCAAAGCTCTAGCTTTAATCCAGAAGTATGAAGCCTTCAAGATGGAGGATGATGAAGACATTGAAAAGATGTTTTCAAGATTTCAAACTCTTACTGCTGGATTGAGAGTTCTTGACAAGGG